>NW_026867524.1:99955-129500 GCF_020745735.1 Hemiscyllium ocellatum
TGAGAGAGAGAGAGAGAGAGAGAGAGTGTGTGTGAGAGAGAGAGAGAGACAGAGCAGGGGGAGAGATAGAGGGGGGAAGAGATGGAACAGGGGGTGAGGAGGAGAGAGATAGAAGGTGGGTGAGAGAGAGCAAGCAAGTGTGAGAAAGACAGGGAGAGAGAGAAAGACGGGGCCAGGGACAGAGGGAGAGAGACAGAGAAAGATGGGGGGAGAGAGAGAAAGATTGGGGGGCGGGGGTGGGGAGAGAGAGGGAGACAGACAGAGTGGGGGAGGGGGAGGGGTGTGGGGATAAATCATGGGTGAGTTATCAAGGCCGAGCTATGGGGATTCTGTAACTACGGTCGAGAGAAGCCAGTCCCTCCCTCCCTCCCTCCCTCCCCGGCAGACATTAGGGTCAGGTTTCCAGGATCCAGACACCGGCACTTTGGGGCGATCGTGGGGAGACACCAGACTCGAAGCTCGGTGATGGGGGGGCGGGGGGTGAGGGAGAGAAGGAATGGGGACAGGGGCACGCACCCACCCACCCACACACACCTCCACAACGGGGAGAGGGGCAGGCAGAACCAGGCAGTCATCACAGCTCACTCAACTCATCCAAAGCCCGTCAGAGAACAGAGCAAGGGCTGAGTGGCCTCCTGTCCCTGTGTCCCAGGCTGGAGGAGGAGGAGGAGGGGCTGAGTGGCCTCCTGTCCCTGTGTCCCAGGCTGGAGGAGGAGCAGGGGCTGAGTGGCCTCCTGTCCCTGTGTCCCAGGCTGGAGGAAGAGGAGGGGCTGAGTGGCCTCCTGTCCCTATGTCCCAGGCTGGAGGAGGAGGAGGGGGCTGAGTGGCCTCCTGTCCCTGTGTCCCAGGCTGGAGGAGGAGGAGGGGCTGAGTGGCCTCCTGTCCCTGTGTCCCAGGCTGGAGGAGGAGGAGGGGCTGAGTGGCCTCCTGTCCCTGTGTCCCAGGCTGGAGGAGGAGGGGCTGAGTGGCCTCCTGTCCCTGTGTCCCAGGCTGGAGGAGGAGGAGGGGCTGAGTGGCCTCCTGTCCCTGCGTCCCAGGCTGGAGGAGGAGGAGGGGCTGAGTGGCCTCCTGTCCCTGTGTCCCAGGCTGAAGGAGGAGGGGCTGAGTGGCCTCCTGTCCCTGTGTCCCAGGCTGGAGGAGGAGGGGCCGAATGGCTTCACTGGGATCCTCCCTGACAGACTTCTCCGTCAGTGTCTCCCCTCCCACAGGCAGCAAGGAGGGAGATGCTCACTCTCCCCTCACCCATAACCCACGGGGAGACGCAGCCAAGAGAAACCAGTGAGGGTCTGCAGCCGAGAGGGTCCTCTCTCTCACACGGCCCCCCACACACGGGCTCCCACACACACGCGCCCACACACGGCCCCCCACACACGGGCTCTCCCACACACGGCCCCCCACACACGGCCTCTCCCACACACGGCCTCTCCCACACACGGCCTCTCCCACACACGGCCTCTCCCACACACGGCCTCTCCCACACACGGCCTCCCACACACGGCCTCTCCCACACACGGCCTCTCCCACACACGGCCTCTCCCACACACGGCCCCCCACACACGGCCTCTCCCACACACGGCCTCTCCCACACACGGCCACCCACACACGGCCTCTCCCACACACGGCCTCCCACACACGGCCTCCCACACACGGCCTCTCCCACACACGGCCTCTCCCACACACGGCCTCTCCCACACACGGCCTCTCCCACACACGGCCCCCCACACACGGCCTCTCCCACACACGGCCCCCCACACAAGGCCCCTCCCACACGGCCCCCCACACATGGCCTCCCACACACGGGCTCCCACACATGGCCTCCCACACACGGGCTCCCACACACGGCCCCTCCCACACACGGCCCCTCCCACACACGGCCCCTCCCACACACGGCCCCTCCCACACACGGCCCCTCCCACACACGGCCTCTCCCACACACGGCCTCTCCCACACATGGCCCCCCACACACAGCCTCTCCCACACACGGCCTCTCCCACACACGGCCTCTCCCACACACGGCCCCCCCCACACACGGCCTCTCCCACACACGGCCTCTCCCACACACGGCCTCTCCCACACACGGCCTCCCACACACGGCCTCTCCCACACACGGCCACCCACACACGGCCTCTCCCACACACGGCCTCCCACACACGGCCTCCCACACACGGCCTCTCCCACACACGGCCTCTCCCACACACGGCCTCTCCCACACACGGCCTCTCCCACACACGGCCCCCCACACACGGCCTCTCCCACACACGGCCCCCCCACACAAGGCCCCTCCCACACGGCCCCCCACACATGGCCTCCCACACACGGGCTCCCACACACGGGCTCCCACACACGGCCCCCCACACACGGCCCCCCACACACGGCCTCCCACACACGGCCCCCCACACACGGCCCCTCCCACACACGGCCCCTCCCACACACGGCCCCTCCCACACACGGCCCCTCCCACACACGGCCTCTCCCACACACGGCCTCTCCCACACACGGCCCCCCCACACAGCCTCTCCCACACACAGCCTCTCCCACACACGGCCTCTCCCACACACGGCCTCTCCCACACACGGCCTCTCCCACACACGGCCTCTCCCACACACGGCCTCTCCCACACACGGCCTCTCCCACACACGGCCCCCCACACACGGCCTCTCCCACACACGGCCTCCCACACACGGCCTCTCCCACACACGGCCACCCACACACGGCCTCTCCCACACACGGCCTCCCACACACGGCCTCTCCCACACACGGCCTCTCCCACACACGGCCCCCACACACGGCCTCTCCCACACACGGCCCCCCACACAAGGCCCCTCCCACACGGCCCCCCACACATGGCCTCCCACACACGGGCTCCCACACACGGGCTCCCACACACGGCCCCCACACACGGCCCCCCACACACGGCCTCCCACACACGGCCCCCACACACGGCCCCTCCCACACACGGCCCCTCCCACACACGGCCTCCCACACACGGCCTCTCCCACACACGGCCTCTCCCACACATGGCCCCCCACACACAGCCTCTCCCACACACGGCCCCTCCCACACACGGCCCCTCCCACACACGGCCTCTCCCACACACGGCCTCTCCCACACATGGCCCCCCACACACAGCCTCTCCCACACACAGCCTCTCCCACACACGGCCTCTCCCACACACGGCCTCTCCCACACACGGCCTCTCCCACACACGGCCCCCCACACAAGGCCCCTCCCACACGGCCCCCCACACATGGCCTCCCACACACGGGCTCCCACACACGGGCTCCCACACACGGCCCCCCACACACGGCCCCCACACACGGCCTCCCACACACGGCCCCCCACACACGGCCTCCCATACACGGCCCCCCACACACGGGCTCCCACACACGGGCTCCCACACACGGCCCCCCACACACGGGGGAGCGACAGTGATGTCTTGTGGGTTACAGGAGCAACTGAAGATGATATGGTGGAGGCATATCAATCGAAACGGCCCAGGCAGCGTGCTGAATGGGTGTGGGAGGCCGTGTGTGGGAGAGGCCGTGTGTGGGGGGCCGTGTGTGGGAGGCCGTGTGTGGGAGAGGCCGTGTGTGGGAGAGGCCGTGTGTGGGAGAGGCCGTGTGTGGGAGAGGCCGTGTGTGGGAGAGGCCGTGTGTGGGGGGCCGTGTGTGGGAGGCCGTGTGTGGGAGAGGCCGTGTGTGGGAGAGGCCGTGTGTGGGAGAGGCCGTGTGTGGGAGAGGCCGTGTGTGGGGGGCCGTGTGTGGGGGGCCGTGTGAGAGGCCGTGTGTGGGAGCCCGTGTGTGGGAGGCCGTGTGTGGGAGAGGCCGTGTGTGGGGGGGCCGTGTGTGGGTGGCCGTGTGTGGGAGGCCGTGTGTGGGTGGCCGTGTGTGGGGGGCCGTGTGTGGGTGGCCGTGTGTGGGTGGCCGTGTGTGGGTGGCCGTGTGTGTGAGAGGCCGTGTGTGGCAGACCGTGTGTGGGAGGCCGTGTGTGGGAGGCAGTGTGTGAGAGGCCGTGTGTAGGAGCCCGTGTGTGGGAGCCCGTGTGTGGGAGCCCGTGTGTGGGAGAGGCCGTGTGTGGGGGGGCCGTGTGTGGGTGGCCGTGTGTGGGAGGCCGTGTGTGGGGGGCCGTGTGTGGGGGGCCGTGTGTGGGGGGCCGTGTGTGGGGGGCCGTGTGTGGGGGGGCCGTGTGTGTGAGAGGCCGTGTGTGGGAGGCCGTGTGTGGGAGGCCGTGTGTGGGAGGCCGTGTGTGGGTGGCCGTGTGTGGGAGGCCGTGTGTGTGAGAGGCCGTGTGTGGCAGACCGTGTGTGGGTGGCCGTGTGTGGGAGAGGCTGTGTGTGGGAGGCCGTGTGTGGGTGGCCGTGTGTGTGGGTGGCCGTGTCCGGGAGACCGTGTGTGGGTGGCCGTGTGTGGGAGGCCGTGTGTGGGAGACCCCATGTATGAGTCTCTGTGTGAGAGAGTGTGTGCGCGTCAGACTGTGTATCTGTGTGAGTGCGTGTGTGAGTCCATGTGCCTGTTTGTGAGTCCATGTGTCCATGCGTGTGTATCCGTGTTTGTGTGTGAGATTGTATGTGTGTGTGTGATGTGTCTGTTTCTGCGTGTGTGTGCACCTGTGTATATTTGTGCACGTCTGTGTCTGTGTATTTGTGTGTGTGTGCCTGTGTATGTGTCTGTGTGTGTGTGTCCCTGTGTATGTGTGTCTGTGTATGTGTGTGTGCCTGTGTATCTGTGTGTGTGCCTGTGTATGTGCGCCTGAGTGTGCATGTGTGTGTCTGTGTATGTGTATGCGTGTCTGTGTGTGTTTGTCTGTGTATAAGTGTCTCTGTTTGTGTCTGTGTATGTGTCCGTGTGTCTGTGTATGTGTTTGTGTGTGCCTGTGTATGTGTGTCTGTATGTGTGCGTGTGTACCTGTGTGTCTGCATATGTGTGTCTGCTTTTGTGTGTGTCTGTGTGAGTATGTGCCTATGTCTGTGTGCACGTGTGCCTGTGTGCGCTTGTATGTGTATCTGAGTACGTGTGCGCGCGCATGTGCGTGTGTCAGTCGGCGTGTGTGTGTGTGTGCCTGTGTCGGTGTATGTGTGCGTGTGCCTGTGTGTGAATGCCTGTGAAAGTGTGTAAGTATGTGTGCGTGCACGTGTGTCTGTGTATGTGTGTCTGTGTGCGTGTCTATGTACATGTGTCTGTGTCAGTCTGTGTGTGTCGGCGTTTGTCCGCCCGCGCGTGTGCCTGTGTGTGCCTGTGTGTGTGTGCCTGAGGAAGTGTGTGTGTCAGTCTGTGTGTGTGTGTGTGTGTCTCTGTATGTATGTGCCTGTGTATGTGTGCGCCTGTGTCTGCGTATGTGTGCGTGTGTGTCTGTGTATGTGTGTACGTGTCTGTGGATGTGTGCGTGTGCCTGTGTGTGTGTATGCCTGTGGAAGTGTGTAAGAGTGTGTGTGTGTCAGTCTGTGTGTGTGTGTGTGTCGGTGTGTGGGTCTGTATCTGTGTATGTGTGCGTGTGACTGTGTGCGCGCCTGTGGAAGTGTGTGGGAACGTGTGCGTGTCTGTGTGTGTCTGTGTGTGCGTGCGTGTCTGTGTATGTGTGTGCGCGCGTGTCTGTGTATGTGTCTGTGTGAGTGTGTCTGTGTAAGTGTGTGTCTGTGTGTGTCTGTGTATGTGTGTCTGTGTGCACGTGTGCCAATGTGTGCCTGTATGTGTGTCTTTGTGCGTGTATCTGTGTATGTGTGTGTGTGTCAGTGTGTGTGTGCGCATACGTGTGTCAGTCTGCGTATGTGTTGGCGTGTGTCCGTCTGTGTATGTTGTGTGCATCTGTGTATGTGTGCCTGTGTAAGTGTGTAAGTTTGTGTGTCTGTGTGTGTGTCAGCGTGTGCGTGTCTGTGTAAGTGTGTGTGCGCGTCTGTGTGTGTGTGCCTGTGGAAGAGTGTGTGTGCGCGTCTGTGTGTGTGTGTGTCTGTGTGCCTATTCTGTGTGTGTGCCTGTGGAAGTGTGTAAGTGTGTGTGGGTGTCTGTGTATGTGTGTCTGGGTATGTGTGTGTGTGTGTGTGTGTGTGTGTGTGTACGTCTGTGTGTGCGTGTCTGTGTATGTCAGTGTGTGTGTGTGTGTCTGTGTATGTGTCGGTGTATGTATGTGCGTGTGTGTGCCCCTGTATATGTGTGTGCCTGTGTGCATGTGTGTCTGTGTATGTGTGTGTGTTGGTGTGTTTGTGTGCCTGAGTGTGCCTGTGTGTGTGTATGTGTGTAAGAGTGTGTGTGTGTATGTGTGTGTGTCGTTGTGTTTGTGTGCCTGAGTGTGCCTGTGTGTGTGTATGTGTGTAAGTGTGTGTGTCGGTGTGTGTGTGTGAGTGTGTGTGTCAGTGAGTGTGTGTGTGTAAGTGTGTGTGTGTGTGTAAGTGTGTGTGTGTGTGTGTGTGTGGGGTTCAGCCTAGCCCCAAGGTGTCCTTGCTGCAGGTGTATTTGGGGGTTCTGCTGGTGTAGGATTGGTCGCATTTCCCCGTGACTCTCACACCCACACACCCCCCCACCCACACCGACACACTAACCCTGGGGTCAGTGAGGTGAGGTACCTGTGGTTGCGGAGAGGGTCCCAGTCTCAGACATGCTGCGTTCCCGTTGCTCCTTACACCTGACAGAGCCGGCTCCTGCCATCGCTGCTTTCACATCACAGCTGGACTTCTTCCGGTCCTTATTACACCACTTCCAGTCAGGGTGGGCCTTAAAGTGAGCCTCCTTCACCTGCAAACAGGTCAGCCGTGGGCACACTGCCAACCAGGCAACCCAGCCAGCACCAACCCCAGCCCCACACCCCCCGAGCTGGGCAGGCAGGCGGACATCACCCCCCCACCCCACCACCCACACACACACAACCTCACCCTCACCCTCACACACCCACAACCTTACCCTCACACAGACACACACACACACCCACCCACAACCTCACCCACCCCCACACACACACACACACACACACACACCCCACACACCCACCCACAACCTCACCCTCACACCTCACCCTCACACACACACACACCCACACACACACACCCACACACACAACCTCACCCTCACACACACACACACAACCTCACCCTCACCCTCAGACACACACACACCCACAACCTCACCCTCACACACCCACACACACACTCACACACACACAACCTTACCCTCACATACACACACCCACAACCTCACCCTCACAGACACACACATCCACACACAACCTCACCCTCACATACACACACCCACAACCTCACCCTCACAGACACACACACACCCACAACCTTACCCTCACATACACACACCCACAACCTCACCCTCACAGACACACACACATCCACACACAACCTCACCCTCACATACACACCCACAACCTCACCCTCTCAGCCACCCACCTCACCCTCACACATACACAGTCACACACACACACAGTCTCACACACACTCACAATTTCACACACATAGACACACACACTCTCACACACACCCCCATATTCTCACACACCCACACCCACTCACCCATACACACCCACCCACATAGACACGCACCCGTACACACTCACCCATACATACCCACCCACATACACACCCACTCACTCTCACACCCACACAAACTCACTCTCACACCCACACTCAGACACACACTCACACACATTCTCACCAATACACACACACAGACACACACACTCACTCACACTCTCACACAGACACACACACACTCACAGACACACATTCACACTTACACACACAAGACACTCTCACAGACACACACACACTCTCACACCCACACTCTCACTCACACACTCTTCACAGACACACACTCTCACACAGTCTCACACACACTCACTCACAGTCACACACACACACTCACTCACAGTCACACACACACACACTCACTCACAGTCACACACACAAACACACACTTTCACACAAACACACCCACTCTCACTTTCTCACACACTCACTCTCATACAAACACACTCACTTTCACACACACACACTCAGGGACACACACTCACAGGGACACACACTCTCTCACTCTCACACACACTCATATTCTTTCACACACACACGCACTCAGGGACACACACTCACAGGGACACACACTCTCTCACTCTCACACACACTCATATACTTTCACACACACACGCACTCACAGGGACACACACACACACTCACTCTCACACGCACTCACAGGCCTCCTGCTGTCCCTGTATACCAGCCCCGAGGGGCTGAATGGCCCTCCTGCTGTATACCAGCCCCGAGGGGCTGAATGGCCTCGTGCTGTACACCAGACCCCGAGGGGCTGAATGGCCTCGTGCTGTATACCAGCCCCGAGTGGCTGAATGGCCTCATGCTGTATACCAGCCCCGAGAGGCTGAATGGCCTCCTGCTGTATACCAGCCCAGACGGGCTGAATGGCCTCCCTGCTGTACACCAGCCCCGAGGGGCTGAATGGCCTCCCTGCTGTCCCTGAGGCTGAGTGCGCTCCTACCTGGAAAGCCAGGTCGTGGTATTTCTGCTTCTCCTTCTGCCCCAGGGCATACCACCACTCTCCCAGGATCTTGCTGACGGTGCGGTTATCCTGGTTGGGGTGTCGCTGGTGCACCAGGGCCCGGTGACGCTTACTAAAGATCATGAAGGCGTTCATGGGCCGTCGGATGTGGTCCTTTTCACGCTGCGGGGTGGGGGAGGTCAGAGAGAGACAGAGAGACAGAGAGAGAGAGAGAGAGAGAGGGGGCAAAGTCTAAGACAAAAGGCCAGCACACACACACACCGTCGAGGCCTAGGCTTCCTTCCACCTCGGTGCTCGGTTACCAACGCTGACCAACCGTCAATCCGGCCGGCTGCCTTGCGCTGGTACAACACCCTCCCAGGCCTGGGGCCTAGACCACAGAATATTAGGTTCCATCCAGTGTGGAAACAGGCCAACACCTACCCTCCCAACGGGAACCCAACTGGACCCATTTCCCCAACACTATTACTATGCTCATCCACCCTAACCTGTACATCCCTGGGCACTATGGGACAATTTAGCATGGCCAATCCACCCTAACCTACACATCCCTGGGCACTATGGGACAATTTAGCATGGCCAATCCACCCTAACCTGCACATCCCTGGGCACTATGGGACACTTTAGCATGGACAATCCACCCTAACCTGCACATCCCGGACACTATGGGACACTTTAGCATGGCCAATCCACCATAACCTGCACATCCCAGACACTATGGGACACTTTAGCATGGCCAATCCACCCTAACCTGCACATCCCTGGGCACTATGGGACACTTTAGCATGGCCAATCCACCCTAACCTGCACATCCCAGACACTATGGGACACTTTAGCATGGCCAATCCACCCTAACCTGCACATCCCAGACACTATGGGACACTTTAGCATGGCCAATCCACCCTAACCTGCACATCCCTGGGCACTATGGGACACTTTAGCATGGCCAATCCACCCTAACCTGCACATCCCTGGGCACTATGGGACAATTTAGCATGGCCAATCCACCCTAACCTGCACATCCCTGGGCACTATGGGACAATTTAGCATGGCCAATCCACCCTAACCTGCACATCCCAGACACTATGGGACACTTTAGCATGGCCAATCCACCCTAACCTGCACATCCCTGGGCACTATGGGACACTTTAGCATGGCCAATCCACCCTAACCTGCACATCCCTGGGCACTATGGGACAATTTAGCATGGCCAATCCACTCTAACCTACACATCCCTGGGCACTATGGGACAATATAGCATGGCCAATCCACCCTAACCTGCACATCCCTGGGCACTATGGGACACTTTAGCATGGCCAATCCACCCTAACCTGCACATCCCTGGACACTATGGGACAATTTAGCATGGCCAATCCACCTTAACCTACACATCCCTGGACACTATGGGACAATTTAGCATGGCCAATCCACCATAACCTGCACATCGCTGGGCACTACGGGACAATTTAGCATGGCCAATCCACCCTAACCTGCACATCCCTGGACACTATGGGACAATTTAGCATGGCCAATCCACCCTAACCTGCACATCCCTGGGCACTATGGGACAATTTAGCACGGCCAATCCACCCTAACCTACACATCCCTGGGCACTATGGGACAATTTAGCATGGCCAATCCACCCTAACCTGCACATCCCTGGGCACTATGGGACAATTTAGCATGGCCAATCCACCATAACCTACCCATCCCTGGGCACTATGGGACAATTTAGCATGGCCAATCCACCCTAACCTACACATCCCTGGGCACTATGGGACAATTTAGCACGGCCAATCCACCATAACCTACACATCCCTGGGCACTATGGGACAATTTAGCATGGCCAATCCACCCGAACCTGCACATCCCTGGGCACTATGGGACAATTTAGCATGGCCAATCCACCGTAACCTACACATCCCTGGGCACTGTGGGACAATTTAGCATGGCCAATCCACCATAACCTACACATCCCTGGGCACTATGGGACAATTTAGCATGGCCAATCCACCCTAACCTGCACATCCCTGGGCACTATGGGACAATTTAGCATGGCCAATCCACCATAACCTACACATCCCTGGGCACTGTGGGACAATTTAGCATGGCCAATCCACCATAACCTACACATCCCTGGGCACTGTGGGACAATTTAGCATGGCCAATCCACCCTAACCTGCACATCCCTGGGCACTATGGGACAATTTAGCATGGCCAATCCACCCTAACCGAACGGCGTGTTTTCACGTTGTTCTGGGAACCCATCGAGAACATGACGACATGAGCACCGAGCGCCAAGCACCATGAGGTCGCTCGGTCTCCCAGACTGCCCAGACCATGGCCTCCCCTGTTGCTCACCATCCCCCCTCAGCTCCCCCTCCCCCCTCCCCCGTCCCCTCGGCCTACCTTGTGTGGACTCCGGCCATCTTTCTCAGAGGAGGAGTCCCGCTCCTTGGGCAGTGCGCTGAGAGACTTGGTCCTTCGCTTTTCAGGTGGGACACAGACCGTCTCCACTCCAGTGGTTAGCAGGAAGCTGCAGGTGGGCAGAGCGATCCTGTCAGCACAGACACAGCCCCACGGGGGGGGGGGCGGGGGGGTGGGGAGATAGAGGGGAGAGAGGAGGGCGAGAGAGGAGGGTGGAGAGAGGCGGGGAGAGAGGAGGGGGAGAGAGGAGGGGGAGAGAGAGGGGGAGAGAGAGAGAGAGGGGGAGGGGAGAGAGGAGGGGGAGAGAGAGGGAGGGGCAGAGAGAGGGAGGGGGAGAGAGAGGGAGGGGGAGAGAGAGAGAGAGGGAGGGGGAGAGAGAGAAAGAGGGAGGGGGTGAGAGAGAAGAGAGAGAGAGAGGGAGGGGAGAGAGAGATGGTTGGGGGGGGAGAGAGAGAGGGGGAGAGAGAGGGGAAGGGGAGAGAGGGAAGGGGAGAGAGAGAGAGAGAGAGAGAGAGGGAGGGAGGGGAGAGAGAGATGGTTGGGGGGGGAGAGAGAGGGAAGGGGGAGAGAGAGGGGAAGGGGAGAGAGGGAAGGGGGAGAGAGAGAAGAGAGAGAGAGGGAGGGAGGGGAGAGAGAGAGATGGTTGGGGGGAGAGAGAGAAGGGGGAGAGACAGGGAAGAGGAGAGTGAGGGAAGGTTGAGAGAGAGGAGGGGGAGAGAGAGAAGAGGGGGAGAGAGAGAGAAGGGGACATAGGGAGGGGGAGACAGGGAGAGGGGAAGAGAGAAAGCTGCAGGCAGTTGGAGGAATCCTATTAGCACCTGCACAGTCCCAGGGGGGAGGGATGGGAGGGGGGAAGAGCGGAAGGGGGAGTGGGGGAGAGAGAGAGAGAGAGAGAGCGGAGGGTGAGAGAGAGAGAGGAGGGTGAGAGAGAGAGAGAGAGAGGAAGAGGGAATTAGGGAGGGAGGGGGGGAGAGAGAGAGAGAGAGAGGAAGGTGAGAGATGGGGAGTGGGAGTGAGAGGAAGGGGGAGTTAGAGGAAGGGGGGAGAGAGGGGGAGGGAGAGGAAGGGGGAGAGAGAGGGAGAGAGAGAGAGAGTGGGAGGAGGAGGGGGGGGAGAGAGAGGGAGGGGGAGAGAGGGGGAGACAGAGAGAGAGAAAGAGAGAGAGACAGAGAGCGAGAGAGAGCGAGAGGAGCCGGCTGCTGTCGATTCTGAGCCAGCCTGTTTGTTTGCAGGGGTATGGATGCCCCCCTGACCGTGCTGTCAGGGGGACACTGAGAACCTCCCAGGAAGGCCGTGTGGGCTGAGGGTGGTCTCCAGGGAGGAGGATCAGAAAGGACTGCACCTCACTGGCACTGACAGTGAGTTTCTGGCTGGGGTTTGAGACCACTGTGGTATGACCAGCAGCTCACCTGAGGGCTTCAACAAGAATGAACTCCATTTGTAGAGCACCTTGCGTACTGAGTGCCCAGAAGTCAGAGAGGCCGTGTGTGAGGTCGAGCCCTGGAAGGCTCTGACGTGAGCTGACCTGAAAGCTGGCCCTGAAAGCGTCTCAACGCTGTGAGCCCTCAGGATGGGGAGCACTCCGGCCTTTGACGGAGTCACCCCTCCCCACCCCCCAACTCCCCATTCCCTGGGAGAGCCTCCCTGCTGCTGTGCACTCTGCCCTTGGGAAGCTGGGGCCTGAGACCTCCTGCCGTGGAAGGTGCACACCCGGCAGTTGGCTCTCACTGGGCTGGGTACGTACGCTTCGTCGGGCTCGCTCTCCGTCTCACTGTCCAGTCTCTGGTCCGGGAGGCCCTGCAGCTCATCGTCGGGGGCCATCTTGCCAGTCTCGCTGGCGCTCTGAGGGGGGCTGTCGGGCTCTTCGTGAGCGTCAGGGTCCGGGCAGACTTCCACCGGGCTGTGCACTCCCTGTGCAGACTGCAGAGGCTCTGGCAACACAGAGAGAGAGAGAGAGAGAGAGAGAGAGCGAGGTTAAAGACAGGTGGCAGAAGGAGCAAAACGGAGACAGAGTGAGAGAGTGAGAAAAACATCTGGGATAAAAGAGAGAGCGAGAGAGAGAGAGAGATCAGCTGGGTACCACAGAGCTTGGAGTCGGAGATTAAAAGCAAAACAACAGAGAGGAGGGGAAAGCAACAGAATGGAGAGAGAGAGAGAGTGAAAGCGAGAGACAGAGCGAGAGCGAGAGAAACAGACAGAGAGACAGAGACGGGGAGGGAGAGTGAGAGCAAGAGAGACAGAATGTGAGTGAGAGAGAGAGAGAGAGAGGGAGAGGTGAGGGAGAGACAGAGTGTGAGTGAGTGAGAGAGAGAGCGAGAATGAAAGACCACGAGAAACCAGAAGAGGCCTAGATAGAAAGAGGGAGAAAGAGAAAGACAAAGAAAAAGAGAGAGGGAGAGAAACAAGACAGAGAGAGAGAGAGAGAGAGACATACAGCAAACAAAAAAATGCCAGAACAACTGAGACTAGGACATGGATAAGGAATAGATGGGAGGGAGGGAGAGAGACAAAATAACTGGGAGAGTGAGCAAGAGAGTGCACCGGAGTAAACGTGAGACTCAAAGTACGATGTGAGGGAGCGATAGGGAGGGAGATGTGAGGGAGAGAGACAGGGAGGGAGATGTGAGGGAGAGAGAGGGAGGGAGATGTGAGGGAGAGAGAGGGAGGGAGATGTGAGGGAGAGACTGGGAGGGAGATGTGAGGGAGAGACAGGGAGGGAGATGTGAGGGAGAGAGACAGGGAGGGAGATGTGAGGGAGAGACAGGGAGGGAGATGTGAGGGAGAGACAGGGAGGGAGATATGAGGGAGAGAGATACGGAGGGAGATGTGAGGGAGAGAGACAGGGAGGGAGATGTGAGGGAGCGATAGGGAGGGAGATGTGAGGGAGAGAGACAGGGAGGGAGATGTGAGGGAGCGATAGGGAGGGAGATATGAGGGAGAGAGATACGGAGGGAGATGTGAGGGAGAGACAGGGAGGGAGATGTGAGGGAGAGACAGGGAGGGAGATGTGAGGGAGAGAGAGGGAGGGAGATGTGAGGGAGAGAGACAGGGAGGGAGATGTGAGGGAGAGAGACAGGGAGGGAGATGTGAGGGAGCGATAGGGAGGGAGATATGAGGGAGAGAGATACGGAGGGAGATGTGAGGGAGAGACAGGGAGGGAGATGTGAGGGAGAGACAGGGAGGGAGATGTGAGGGAGAGACAGGGAGGGAGATGTGAGGGAGAGAGACAGGGAGGGAGATGTGAGGGAGAGAGAGGGAGGGAGATATGAGGGAGAGAGATACGGAGGGAGATGTGAGGGAGAGACAGGGAGGGAGATGTGAGGGAGAGACAGGGAGGGAGATGTGAGGGAGAGACAGGGAGGGAGATGTGAGGGAGAGAGACAGGGAGGGAGATGTGAGGGAGCGATAGGGAGGGAGATATGAGGGAGAGAGATACGGAGGGAGATGTGAGGGAGAGACAGGGAGGGAGATGTGAGGGAGAGACAGGGAGGGAGATGTGAGGGAGAGAGACAGGGAGGGAGATGTGAGGGAGAGAGAGGGAGGGAGATGTGAGGGAGAGACAGGGAGGGAGATGTGAGGGAGAGAGACAGGGAGGGAGATGTGAGGGAGAGACAGGGAGGGAGATGTGAGGGAGACATTTGACATGGCCTGGGAATGTAGGAACAGATTCCCCTCCACGTACCTTTGACCTGATTGGACGCTCCTGCTGGACATGTGGGTTGCTCAGCCTCAGTTGGTTGGATGGAAGAGTCCGGCTGGCTGGGAGTGAGGAAAGGAACCAGGGAGTGCCAGGGAAAGACAGGAACGGAGCGCGGCTCCACATTGGTCCAGACTGTCAAGAGAAAAGGAACCATCAGTGTATTCCTGAACGAAGGAGTGACCACGCAGACAGCGAGCAGGAATGGCAGAGCGTTCTCTCCCAGGACAGGGCTGACACAGACCTGGGGGCAACGGGAACTCTCAGGACTTACCGCATCCTGAAAATGGCACTAAAACAAAACATCCACTGCCTGGGCCAGGGCCAACCTGGGTCAGAAAAAAGGCAACTGGTCCGCATTCAACACACCCTTACTGTCACACTCACACACTCCGCATTCAACACACCTTTACTGTCACACTCACACACTCCGCATTCAACACACCCTTACTGTCACACTCACACACTCCGCATTCAACACACCTTTACTGTCACACTCACACACTCCGCATTCAACACACCCTTACTGTCACACTCACACACTCCGCATTCAACACACCTTTACTGTCACACTCACACACTCCGCATTCAACACACCTTTACTGTCACACTCACACACTCCGCATTCAACACACCTTTACTGTCACACTCACACACTCCACATTCAACACACCCTTACTATCACACTCACACACTCCGCATTCAACACACCTTTACTGTCACACTCACACACTCCGCATTCAACACACCCTTACTGTCACACTCACACACTCCGCATTCAACACACCTTTACTGTCACACTCACACACTCCGCATTCAACACACCTTTACTGTCACACTCACACACTCCGCATTCAACACACCTTTACTGTCACACTCACACACTCCGCATTCAACACACCTTTACTGTCACACTCACACACTCCGCATTCAACACACCTTTACTGTCACACTCACACACTCCGCATTCAACACACCTTTACTGTCACATTCACACACTCCGCATTCAACACACCTTTACTGTCACACTCACACACTCCGTATCCAACCCCACTTTACTGTCACACTCACACACTCCGCATTCAACACACCTTTACTGTCACACTCACACACTCCGCATCCAACCCCCCTTTACTGACACATTCACACACTCCGCATTCAACACACCTTTACTGTCACATTCACACACTCCGTATCCAACCCCCCTTTACTGTCACACTCACACACTCCACATTCAACACACCTTTACTGTCACATTCACACACTCCGCATCCAACACACCTTTCCTGTCACACTCACACACTCCCTATCCAACGCACCAGTACTGTACCGCAGTGTTATACAGTGACAGACCTGTCCCCACCAGTACTGTACCCCAGTGTTATACAGTGACAGACCTGTCCCCACCAGTACTGTACCCCAGTGTTATACAGTGACAGACCTGTCGCAACCAGTACTGTACCCCAGTGTTACACAGTGACAGACCTGTCCCGACCAGTACTGTACCGCAGTGTTATACAGTGACAGAACTGTCCGCACCAGTACTGTACCCCAGTGTTATACAGTGACAGACCTGTCCGCACCAGTACTGTACCCCAGTGTTACACAGTGACAGACCTGTCCGCACCAGTACTGTACCCCAGTGTTATACAGTGACAGACCTGTCCCCACCAGTACTGTACCCCAGTGTTACACAGGGACAGACCTGTCCGCACCAGTACTGTACCTCAGTGTTATACAGTGACAGACCTGTCCGCACCAGTACTGTACCCCAGTGTTATACAGGGACAGACCTGTCCCCACCAGTACTGTACCCCAGTGTTATACAGTGACAGACCTGTCCGCACCAGTACTGTACCCCAGTGTTATACAGTGACAGACCTGTCCCCACCAGTACTGCACCCCAGTGTTATACAGGGACAGACCTGTCCCCACCAGTACTGTACCACAGTGTTATACAGTGACAGACCTGTCCCCACCAGTACTGTACCCCAGTGTTATACAGGGACAGACCTGTCCCCACCAGTACTGTACCCCAGTGTTATACAGGGACAGACCTGTCCGCACCAGTACTGTACCCCAGTGTTACACAGTGACAGACCTGTCCCCACCAGTACTGTACCTCAGTGTTATACAGGGACAGACCTGTCCCCACCAGTACTGTACCCCAGTGTTATACAGTGACAGACCTGACCCCACCAGTTCTGTACCACAGTGTTATACAGTGACAGACCTGTCCCCACCAGTACTGTACCCCAGTGTTACACAGTGACAGACCTGTCACCACCAGTACTGTACCGCAGTGTTGTACAGTGACAGACCTGTCCCCACCAGTACTGTACCTCAGTGTTACACAGTGACAGACCTGTCCCCACCAGTACTGTACCCCAGTGTTATACAGTGACAGACCTGTCCACACCAGTACTGTACCTCAGTGTTACACAGGGACAGACCTGTCCCCACCAGTACTGTACCCCAGTGTTATACAGTGACAGACCTGTCCCCACCAGTACTGTACCCCAGTGTTATACAGGGACAGACCTGTCCCCACCAGTACTGTACCCAAGTGTTACACAGTGACAGACCTGTCCCCACCAGTACTGTACCCCAGTGTTACACAGTGACAGACCTGTCCCCACCAGTACTGTACCCCAGTGTTATATAGTGACAGACCTGTCCCCACCAGTACTGTACCTCAGTGTTACACAGTGACAGACCTGTCCACAACAGTACTGTACCACAGTGTTATACAGTGACAGACCTGTCCCCACCAGTACTGTACCCCAGTGTTACGCAGTGACAGACCTGTCCCCACCAGTACTGTACCCCAGTGTTACACAGTGACAGACCTGTCCCCACCAGTACTGTACCCCAGTGTTACACAGTGACAGACCTGACCCCACCAGTACTGTACCGCAGTGTTATACAGTGACAGACCTGTCCCCACCAGTACTGTACCCCAGTGTTACACAGTGACAGACCTGTCCCCACCAGTACGGTACCCCAGTGTTATACAGTGACAGACCTATCCTCACCAGTACTGTACCCCAGTGTTATGCAGTGACAGACCTGACCCCACCAGTCCTGTAGCCCAGTGTTACACAGGGACAGACATGTCCCCACCAGTACTGTACCCCAGTGTTATACAGTGACAGACCTGACTCCACCAGTACTGTACCCCAATGTTACACAGTGACAGACCTGTCCCCACCAGTACTGTACCCCAGTGTTACACAGTGACAGACCTGTCCCCACCAGAAATGTACCCCAGTGTTACACAGTTACAGACCTTTCCCCACCAGTACTATACCCCAGTGTTACACAGTGACAGACCTGTCCCCACCAGTACTGTACCCCAGTGTTACACAGTGACAGACCTGTCCCCACCAGTACTGTACCCCAGTGTTATGCAGTGACAGACCTGTCCCCACCACTACTGTACCCCAGTGTTACACAGTGACAGACCTGTCCACAACAGTACTGTACCCCAGTGTTATACAGTGACAGACCTGTCCCCACCAGTACTGCACCCCAGTGTTACATAGTGACAGACCTGTCCCCACCAGTATTGTACCTCAGTATTACACAGGGACAGACCTGTCCCCACCAGTACTGTACCCAGTGTTACACAGTGACAGACCTGTCCCCACCAGTACTGTACCCCAGTGTTACACAGGGACAGACCTGTCCCCACCAGGACTGTACCCCTGTGATACACAGTGACAGACCTGTCGCCACCAGTACTGTACCCAGTGTTATACAGTGACAGACCTGTCCCCACCAGTACTGTACCCCAGTGTTACACAGTGGCAGACCTATCCCCACCAGTACTCTACCCCAGTGTTATACAGTGACAGACCTGTCCCCACCAGTACTGTAACCCAGTGTTACACCGTGACAGTCCTGTATCCCCAGTGTTACACAGTGACAGATCCTGTACCCCAGTGTTACGCAGTGACAGACCCTGTACCCCTGTATTACACAGTGACAGATCCTGTACCCCAGTGTTACACAGTGACAGTCCTGTACCCCAGTGTTACACAGAGACAGACCCTGTACCCCAGTGTTACACAGTGACAGTCCTGTACCCCAGTGTTACAGTGACAGACCTATACCCCAGTGTTACACCGTGACAGACCTGTACCCCAGTGTTACACAGTGACAGTCCGGTACCCCAGTGTTACACAGAGACAGAACTGTACCCCAGGGTTACACCGTGACAGACCTGTACCCCAGTGTTACACAGTGACAGACCTCTCCCCACCAGTACTGTACCCCAGGGTTACACAGTGACAGACCTGACCCCAACCTGTACTGTACCCCAGTGTTACACAGGGACAGACCTGTCCCCACCAGTGCTATACCCCAGTGTTACACAGTTACAGACCTTTCCCCACCAGTACTGCACCCCAGTGTTACACAGTGACAGAACTGACCCCACCAGTACTGTACCCCAGTATTGTATAGAGACAGAACTGTCCCCACCAGTGTTGTATCCTAGTGTTATACAGTGACAGACCTGTCCCCACCAGTACTGTACCACAGTGTTATACAGTGACAGACCTGTCCCCACCAGTACTGTACCTCAGTGTTATACAGTGACAGACCTGTCCCCACCAGTACTGTACCCCAGTGTCACACAGTGACAGACCTGTCCCCACCAGTATTGTTCCTCAGTGTTATACAGGGACAGACCTGTCCCCACCAGTACTGTACCCCAGTGTTATACAGGGACAGACCTGTCCCCACCAGTACCATACCCCAATATTGCACAGTGATAGACCTGTCCCCACCAGTATTGTACCCCAGTGTTACACAGTGACAGACCTGTCCCCACCAGTACTGTACCCCAGTGTTACACAGGGACAGACTTGACCCCACCAGTACTGTACCCCAGTGTTACACAGTGACAGACTTGTCCCCACCAGTACTGTACCCGTGTTATACACTGACAGACCTGTCCCCACCAGTACTGTACCACAGTGTTATACAGTGACAGACCTGTCCCCACCAGTACTGTACGCCAGTGTTATACAGGGACAGACCTGTCCCCACCAGTACCATACCCCAATATTGCACAGTGATAGACCTGTCCCCACCAGTACTGTACCCCAGTGTTACACAGTGACAGACCTGACCCCACCAGTACTGTACCCCAGTGTTACACAGTGACAGACTTGTCCCCACCAGTACTGTACCCCAGTGTTATACAGAGACAGACTTGTCCCCACCAGTACTGTACCCCAGTGTTATACACTGACAGACCTGTCCCCACCAGTACTGTACCCCAGTGTTATACAGTGACAGACCTGTCCGCACCAGTACTGTACCCGAGTGTTCCACAGTGACAGACCTGTCCCCAGCAGTACTGTACCCCAGTGTTATACAGTGACAGACCAGTCCTCACCAGTACTGTACCCGAGTGTTACACAGTGACAGACCTGTCCCCACCAGTACTGTACCCCAGTGTTATACAGTGACAGACCTATCCCCACCAGTACTGTACCCCAGTGTTATTCAGGGACAGACCTGTCCCCACCAGTTCTGTACCCCAGTGTTATACAGTGACAGACCTGTCCACACCAGTACTGTACCCAGTGTTATACCGTGACAGACCAGACCCCACCAGTACTGTACCCCAGTGTTACACAGTGACAGACCTGTCCCCACCAGTACTGTACCTCAGTGTTATACAGTGACAGACCTGTCCCCACCAAGACTGTACCCCAGTGGTATACAGTGACAGTCCTGTACCCCAGTGTTACACAGTTACAGACCTGTCCCCACAAGTACTGTACCCCAGTGTTACACAGGGACAGACCTGTCCCCACCAGTACTGTACCCCAGTGTTACACAGTGACAGACCTGTCCCCATCAGTTCTGTACCCCAGTGTTACACAGTGACAGACCTGTCCCCAACAGTACTGTACCCCAGTGTTACACAGTGACAGACTTGTCCCCACCAGTACTGTACCCCAGTGTTACACAGTGACAGACGTCTCCCGACCAGTACTGTACCCCAGTGTTACACAGTGATAGACCTGACCCCAACCTGTACTGTACCCCAGTTTAACACAGGGACAGACCTGTCCGCACCAGTACTGTACCCCAGTGTTATGCAGTGACAGACCTGTCCCCACCAGTACTGTACCCCAGTGTTACACAGTGATAGACCTGACCCCAACCTGTACTGTACCCCAGTTTAACACAGGGACAGACCTGTCCGCACCAGTACTGTACCCCAGTGTTATGCAGTGACAGACCTGTCCCCACCAGTACTGAACCCCAGTGTTACACAGAGACAGACCCTGTACCCCAGTGTTACACTGTGACAGACCCTGTACCCCAATGTTATACAATGACAGACCTGTCCCCACCAGTACTGTACCCCAGTGTTGCACAGTGACAGACCTGTCCTCACCAGTACTGTACCCCAGTGTTACACAGTAACAGACCTGTCCCCACCAGTACTGTACCCCAGTGTTACACAGTGACTGACCTGTCCCCACCAGTACTGTACCTCAGTGTTATACAGTGCCAGACCTGTCCCCACCAGTACTGTACCCCAGTGTTATACAGTGACAGACCTGTCCCCACCAATACTGTAATTCAGTGTTATACAGTGACAGACCTGCTCCCACCAGTACTGTACCCCAAAGTTATACAGTGACAGACCTGTCCCCACCAGTACTGTACCCCAGTGTTACACAGTGACAGACCTGTCCCCACCAGTACTGTACCCCAGTTTTACACCATGACAGTCCTGCACCTCAGTATTAAACAGTG
The DNA here is from genome assembly GCF_020745735.1 of Hemiscyllium ocellatum. Lineage (NCBI taxonomy): Eukaryota > Metazoa > Chordata > Chondrichthyes > Orectolobiformes > Hemiscylliidae > Hemiscyllium > Hemiscyllium ocellatum. The sequence continues at coordinate 121,370 of NW_026867524.1, forward strand.
ACAGACCTGTCCCCACCAGTACTGTACCCCAGTGTTATGGGACAGACCTGTCCCCACCAGTACTGTACCCCAGTGTTATACCGTGACAGACCTGTCCCCACCAGTACTGTACCTCAGTGTTATACAGTGACAGACCTGTCCGCACCAGTACTGTACCTCAGTGTTATACAGTGACAGACCTGTCCGCACCAGTACTGTACCCCAGTGTTACACAGTGACAGACCTGTCCACACCAGTACTGTGCCCCAGTGTTATACCGTGACAGACCTGTCCCCACCAAGACTGTACCCCAGTGTTACACAGTGACAGACCTGTCCCCACCAGTACTGTCCCCCAGTATTACACAGGGACAGACATGTCCCCACCAGTACTGTACCCCAGTGTTACACAGTGACAAAGCTGTCCCCACCAGTACTGTACCCCAGTGTTACACAGTGACAGACCTGTCCCCACCAGTACTGTCCCCCAGTATTAGACAAGGACAGACATGTCCCCACCAGTACTGTACCCCAGTGTTACACAGTGAGAAAGCTGTCCCCACCAGTACTGTACCCCAGTGTTACACAGTGACAGACCTGTCCCCAACAGTACTGTACCCCAGTGTTGCACAGTGACAGACCTGTACCCCAGTGTTACACAGTGACAGTCCTGTACCCCAGAGTTACGCAGTGACAGACCCTGTACCCCCGTATTACACAGTGACAGACCCTGTACCCCAGTGTTACACAGAGACAGACCCTGTACCCCAGTTTTACACTGTGACAGACCCTGTACCCCAGTGTTATACAGTGACAGACCAGTCCCCACCAGTACTGTACCCCAGTGTTACACAGTAACAGACCTGTCCTCACCAGTACTGTACCCCAGTGTTACACAGTGACTGACCTGTCCCCATCAGTACTGTACCTCAGTGTTATACAGTGACTGACCTGTCCCCACCAGTACTGTACCCCAGTGTTATACAGTGACAGACCTATCCCCACCAGTACTGTACATCAGTGTTATACAGTGACAGACCTGTCCCCACCAGTACTGTACCTCAGGGTTATACAGTGCCAGACCTGTCCCCACCAGTACTGTACCCCAGTGTTATACAGTGACAGACCTGTCCCCACCAGTACTGTACATCAGTGTTATACATTGACAGACCTGCTCCCACCAGTACTGTACCCCGGTGTTACACAGTGACAGACTTGTCCCCACCAGTATTGTTCCTCAGTGTTATACAGTGACAGACATGTCCCCACCAGTACTGTACCCCAGTGTTATACAGTGACAGACCAGTCCTCACCAGGACTGTACCCCAGTGTTACACAGTGACAGACATGTCCCCACCAGTACTGTACCCCAGTGTTATACAGTGACAGTCCTCTACCCCAGTGTTACACAGTTACAGACCTGTCCCCACCAGCACTGTACCCCAGTGTTACACAGTGACAGATCTGTCCCCACCAGTACTGTACCCCAGTGTTACACAGTGACAGACCTGTCCCCACCAGTACTGTACCCCAGTGTTACACAGTGACAAAGCTGTCCCCACCAGTACTGTACCCCAGTGTTACACAGTAACAGACCTGTCCCCACCAGCACTGTACCCCAGTGTTATAAAGTGTCAGACCTGTCCCTATGAGTACTGCACCTCAGTGTTATACAGTGACAGACCTGTCCCCACCAGTACTGTACCTCAGTGTTATACAGGGACACACCTGTCCCCACCAGTACTGTACCCCAGTGTTATACAGTGACAGACCTGTCACCACCAGTACTGTACCCCAGTGTTACAGTGACAGACCTGTCCCAACCAGTACTGTACCCCAGTGTTACACAGTGACAGACCTGTCCCCACCAGTATTTTCCCCCAGTGTTATACTGGGACAGACCTGTCCCCACCAGTACCATACCCCAATATTGCACAGTGATAGACCTGTCCCCACCAGTATTGTTCCTCAGTGTTATACAGTGACAGACCTGTCCCTACCAGTACTGTACCCCAGTGTTATACAGTGACAGACCTGTCCCCACCAGTACTGTACCCCAGTGTTACACAGTGACACACTTGTCCCCACCAGTACTGTACCCCAGTGTTATACAGTGACACACTTGTCCCCACCAGTACTGTACCCCAGTGATATACAGTGACAGACCTGTCCGCACCAGTATTGTACCCCAGTGTTATACAGTAACAGACCAGTCCTCACCAGTACTGTACCCCAGTGTTACACAGTGACAGACCTGTCCCCACCAGTACTGTACCCCAGTTTTACACCGTGACAGTCCTGTACCACAGTATTAAACAGTGACAGACATGTCCCCACCAGTACTGTACCCCATTGTTTTACAGGGACAGACCTGTCCCCACCAGTTCTGTACCCCAGTGTTATACAGTGACAGACCTGTCCACACCAGTACTGTACCCCAGTGTTATACCGTGACAGACCTGTCCCCACCAGTACTGTACCCCAGTGTTACACAGTGACAGACCTGTCCCCACCAGTACTGTACCTCAGTGTTGTACAGTGACAGACCTGTCCCCACCAGTACTGTCCCCCAGTGTTACACAGGGACAGACATGTCCCCGCCAGTACTGTACCCCAGTGTTACACAGTGACAGACCTGTCCCCACCAGTACTGTACCCCAGTGATACACAGTGACAGATCTGTCCCCACCAGTACTGTACCCCCGTGTTACACAGTGACAGACCTGTCCCCACCAGTACTGTACCCCAGTGTTTCACAGTGACAAAGCTGTCCCCACCAGTACTGTACCCCAGTGTTACACAGTTACAGACCTGTCCCCACCAGTACTGTACCCCAGTGTTATACAGGACAGACCTGTCCCCACCAGTTCTGTACCCCAGTGTTATAAAGTGACAGACCTGTCCCCACCAGTACTGTACCCCAGTGTTATACAGGGACAGACCTGTCCCCACCAGTTCTGTACCCCAGTGTTATACAGTGACAGACCTGTCCCCACCAGTACTGTACCCCGGTGTTACACAGTGACAGACCTGTCCCCACCAGTACTGTACCTCAGTGTTATAAAGTGCCAGACCTGTCCCCACAATACTGTACCCCAGTTTTACACCGTGACAGTCCTGAACCTCAGTATTAAACAGTGACAGACCTGTCCCCACCAGTACTGTACCCCAGTGTTAGACAGGGACAGACCTGTCCCCACCAGTTGTGTACCACAGTGTTATACAGTGACAGACCTGTCCACACCAGTACTGTACCCCAGTGTTATACAGTGACAGACCTGTCCCCACCAGTACCGTGCCTCAGTGTTATCCAGTGACAGACCTGTCCGCACAAGTACTGTACCCCAGTGTTACACAGTGACAGAACTGTCCACACCAGTACTGTACCCCAGTGTTATACCGTGACAGACCTGTCCCCACCAGTACTGTACCCCAGTGTTACACAGTGACAGACCTGTCCACACCAGTACTGTGCCCCAGTGTTATACCGTGACAGACCTGTCCCCACCAAGACTGTACCCCAGTGTGACACAGTGACAGACCTGTCCCCACCAGTACTGTACCCCAGTATTACACAGGGCAGACATGTCCCCACCAGTACTGTACCCCAGTGTTACACAGTGACAAAGCTGTCCCCACCAGTACTGTACCCCAGAGTTACACAGTGACAGACCTGTCCCCACCAGTACTGTACCCCAGTGTTACACAGTGACAGACCTGTCCCCACCAGTACTGTCCCCCAGTATTAGACAGGGACAGACATGTCCCCACCAGTACTGTACCCCAGTGTTACACAGTCGAAAGCTGTCCCCACCAGTACTGTACCCCAGTGTTACACAGTGACAGACCTGTACCCCAGTGTTACACAGTGACAGTCCTGTACCCCAGAGTTACGCAGTGACAGACCCTGTACCCCCGTATTACACAGTGACAGACCCTGTACCCCAGTTTTACACCGTGACAGTCCTGTACCACAGTATTAAACAGTGACAGACGTGTCCCCACCAGTACTGTACCCCATTGTTTTACAGGGACAGACCTGTCCCACCAGTTCTGTACCCCAGTGTTATACAGTGACAGACCTGTCCACACCAGTACTGTACCCCAGTGTTATACCGTGACAGACCTGTCCGCACCAGTACTGTACCCCAGTGTTACACAGTGACAGACCTGTCCCCACCAGTACTGTCCCCCAGTGTTGCACAGGGACAGACATGTCCCCGCCAGTACTGTACCCCAGTGTTATACAGGGACACACCTGTCCCCACCAGTACTGTACCCCAGTGTTATACAGTGACAGACCTGTCACCACCAGTACTGTACCCCAGTGTTACAGTGACAGACCTGTCCCAACCAGTACTGTACCCCAGTGTTACACAGTGACAGACCTGTCCCCACCAGTATTTTCCCCCAGTGTTATACTGGGACAGACCTGTCCCCACCAGTACCATACCCCAATATTGCACAGTGATAGACCTGTCCCCACCAGTATTGTTCCTCAGTGTTATACAGTGACAGACCTGTCCCTACCAGTACTGTACCCCAGTGTTATACAGTGACAGACCTGTCCCCACCAGTACTGTACCCCAGTGTTACACAGTGACACACTTGTCCCCACCAGTACTGTACCCCAGTGTTATACAGTGACACACTTGTCCCCACCAGTACTGTACCCCAGTGATATACAGTGACAGACCTGTCCGCACCAGTATTGTACCCCAGTGTTATACAGTAACAGACCAGTCCTCACCAGTACTGTACCCCAGTGTTACACAGTGACAGACCTGTCCCCACCAGTACTGTACCCCAGTTTTACACCGTGACAGTCCTGTACCACAGTATTAAACAGTGACAGACATGTCCCCACCAGTACTGTACCCCATTGTTTTACAGGGACAGACCTGTCCCCACCAGTTCTGTACCCCAGTGTTATACAGTGACAGACCTGTCCACACCAGTACTGTACCCCAGTGTTATACCGTGACAGACCTGTCCCCACCAGTACTGTACCCCAGTGTTACACAGTGACAGACCTGTCCCCACCAGTACTGTACCTCAGTGTTGTACAGTGACAGACCTGTCCCCACCAGTACTGTCCCCCAGTGTTACACAGGGACAGACATGTCCCCCCCAGTACTGTACCCCAGTGTTACACAGTGACAGACCTGTCCCCACCAGTACTGTACCCCAGTGATACACAGTGACAGATCTGTCCCCACCAGTACTGTACCCCCGTGTTACACAGTGACAGACCTGTCCCCACCAGTACTGTACCCCAGTGTTTCACAGTGACAAAGCTGTCCCCACCAGTACTGTACCCCAGTGTTACACAGTTACAGACCTGTCCCCACCAGTACTGTACCCCAGTGTTATACAGGGACAGACCTGTCCCCACCAGTTCTGTACCCCAGTGTTATAAAGTGACAGACCTGTCCCCACCAGTACTGTACCCCAGTGTTATACAGGGACAGACCTGTCCCCACCAGTTCTGTACCCCAGTGTTATACAGTGACAGACCGTCCCCACCAGTACTGTACCCCGGTGTTACACAGTGACAGACCTGTCCCCACCAGTACTGTACCTCAGTGTTATAAAGTGCCAGACCTGTCCCCACAATACTGTACCCCAGTTTTACACCGTGACAGTCCTGAACCTCAGTATTAAACAGTGACAGACCTGTCCCCACCAGTACTGTACCCCAGTGTTAGACAGGGACAGACCTGTCCCCACCAGTTCTGTACCACAGTGTTATACAGTGACAGACCTGTCCACACCAGTACTGTACCCCAGTGTTATACAGTGACAGACCTGTCCCCACCAGTACCGTGCCTCAGTGTTATCCAGTGACAGACCTGTCCGCACAAGTACTGTACCCCAGTGTTACACAGTGACAGAACTGTCCACACCAGTACTGTACCCCAGTGTTATACCGTGACAGACCTGTCCCCACCAGTACTGTACCCCAGTGTTACACAGTGACAGACCTGTCCACACCAGTACTGTGCCCCAGTGTTATACCGTGACAGACCTGTCCCCACCAAGACTGTACCCCAGTGTGACACAGTGACAGACCTGTCCCCACCAGTACTGTACCCCAGTATTACACAGGGCAGACATGTCCCCACCAGTACTGTACCCCAGTGTTACACAGTGACAAAGCTGTCCCCACCAGTACTGTACCCCAGAGTTACACAGTGACAGACCTGTCCCCACCAGTACTGTACCCCAGTGTTACACAGTGACAGACCTGTCCCCACCAGTACTGTCCCCCAGTATTAGACAGGGACAGACATGTCCCCCACCAGTACTGTACCCCAGTGTTACACAGTGAGAAAGCTGTCCCCACCAGTACTGTACCCCAGTGTTACACAGTGACAGACCTGTACCCCAGTGTTACACAGTGACAGTCCTGTACCCCAGAGTTACGCAGTGACAGACCCTGTACCCCCGTATTACACAGTGACAGACCCTGTACCCCAGTTTTACACCGTGACAGTCCTGTACCACAGTATTAAACAGTGACAGACGTGTCCCCACCAGTACTGTACCCCATTGTTTTACAGGGACAGAACTGTCCCCACCAGTTCTGTACCCCAGTGTTATACAGTGACAGACCTGTCCACACCAGTACTGTACCCCAGTGTTATACCGTGACAGACCTGTCCGCACCAGTACTGTACCCCAGTGTTACACAGTGACAGACCTGTCCCCACCAGTACTGTCCCCCAGTGTTGCACAGGGACAGACATGTCCCCGCCAGTACTGTACCCCAGTGTTACACAGTGACAGACCTGTCCCCCCAGTACTGTACCCCAGTGTTACACAGTGACAGATCTGTCCCCACCAGTACTGTACCCCCGTGATACACAGTGACAGACCTGTCCCCACCAGTACTGTACCCCAGTGTTACACAGTGACAAAGCTGTCCCCACCAGTACTGTACCCCAGTGTTACACAGTTACAGACCTGTCCCCACCAGTTCTGTACCCCAGTGTTTATACAGTGACAGACCTGTCCCCACCAGTACTGTACCCCGGTGTTACACAGTGACAGACTTGTCCCCACCAGTATTGTTCCTCAGTGTTATACAGTGACAGACCTGTCCCCACCAGTACTGTACCTCAGTGTTATAAAGTGCCAGACCTGTCCCCACCAGTACTGTACCCCAGTTTTACACCGTGACAGTCCTGAACCTCAGTATTAAACAGTGACAGACCTGTCCCCACCAGTACTGTACCCCAGTGTTTATACAGTGACAGACCTGTCCCCACCAGTACCGTACCTCAGTGTTATCCAGTGACAGACCTGTCCCACAAGTACTGTACCCAGTGTTACACAGTGACAGAACTGTCCACACCAGTACTGTACCCCAGTGTTATACCGTGACAGACCTGTCCCCACCAGTACTGTACCCCAGTGTTACACAGTGACAGACCTGTCCCCACCAGTACTGTACCCGAGTGTTACACAGTGACAGACCTGTCCCACCAGTACTGTACCCCAGTGTTATATAAAGACAGACCTGTCCCCACCCATACTGTACCTCAGTGTTACACAGTGACAGACCTGTCCCCACCAGTACCATACCCCAGTGTTATACAGTGACAGACCTGTCCCCAACAGTACTGTACCCCAGTGTTATAAACAGGGACAGACCTGTCCCCACCAGTTCTGTACCCCAGTGTTATACAGTGACAGACCTGTCCACACCAGTACTGTACCCCAGTGTTATACAGTGACAGACCTGTCCCCACCAGTACTGTACCCCAGTGTTACACAGTAACAGACCTGTCCTCACCAGTACTGTACCCAGTGTTACACAGTGACTGACCTGTCCCCACCAGTACTGTACCTCAGTGTTATACAGTGACAGACCTGTCCCCACCAGTACTGTACCCCAGTGTTATACAGTGACAGACCTGACCCCACCAGTACTGTACTTCAGTGTTATACAGTGACAGACCTGTCCTCACCAGGACTGTACCCCAGTGTTACACAGTGACAGACCTGTCCCCACCAGCACTGTACCCCAGTGTTATAAAGTGACAGACCTGTCCATATGAGTACTGTACCCCAGTGTTATACAGCGACAGACCTGTCCCCACCAGTACTGTACCCCAGTGTTACACAGTGACAGACCTGTCCCCACCAGT
>NW_026867524.1:129995-154995 GCF_020745735.1 Hemiscyllium ocellatum
TACTCCCCCCTCACTCTCTCTCTATTCTCCCACTCTCTCTCTCTCTATTCTCCCACTCTCTCTCTATTCTCCCACTCACTCTCTCTCTATTCTCCCACTCTCTCTCTATTCTCCCACTCTCTCTCTATTCTCCCACTCTCTCTCTCTCTATTCTCCCACTCTCTCTCTCTATTCTCCCACTCTCTCTCTATTCTCCCACTCTCTCTCTCTCTATTCTCCCTCTCTCTCTCTCTATTCTCCCACTCTCTCTCTATTCTCCCACTCTCTCTCTATTCTCCCACTCTCTCTCTATTCTCCCACTCTCTCTCTATTCTCTCTTTCTATTCTCTCTCTCACTCTCTCTATTCACTCTTTCTCTCTATTTTCTCTCTCTCTCTCTCTCTCTATTCTCTCTCTCTCTATTCTCCCACACTCTCTCTATTCTCTCTCTCTCTCTATTCTCCCACTCTCTCTCTCTCTCTATTCTCCCACTCTCTCTCTATTCTCCCACTCTCTCTCTATTCTCCCACTCTCTCTCTCTCTATTCTCCCTCTCTCTCTCTCTCTATTCTCCCACTCTCTCTCTATTCTCCCACTCTCTCTCTATTCTCCCACTCTCTCTCTATTCTCTCTTTCTATTCTCTCTCTCACTCTCTCTATTCACTCTTTCTCTCTATTTTCTCTCTCTCTCTCTATTCTCTCTCTCTCTATTCTCCCACACTCTCTCTATTCTCTCTCTCTCTCTATTCTCCCACTCTCTATCTCTCTCTCTATTCTCCCGCACTCTCTCTATTCTCTCTTTCTCTCTCTCTCTATTCTCCCACACTCTCTCTAATCTCTCTTTCTATTCTCTCTCTCTATTCTCCCACACTCTCTCTATTCTCTCTTTCTATTCTCTCTCTCTATTCTCCCACTCTCTCTCTAATCTCTCTTTCTATTCTCTCTCTCTCTATTCTCCCACACTCTCTCTATTCTCCCACACTCTCTCTATTCTCCCACACTCTCTCTATTCTCTCTCTCTCCCTCTCTCTCTCTCTCCTATCTCTGTCTATTTTACTATCTCTTTCCTCCAGCAGCCATTCCCATTCACTCCCAATGGGCTAGGGTCGCACCGCGCCTGCGTACAGATGCCACCAATCAGCGTTATGCTTCCTCCTTGTCACTCACAGACACTGGCCAATCAGCGCTGAGCCTTGTCCCCAATAACACCAGACATTGACCAGTCAGCATTGGGTTCTAGCTCCATCATTCACAGACACAACCAATCAATACTCAGCTATATCTCGGCCGCTCACAGACATTAACCAATCAACGCTGAGCTATATCCATGTCCCGCCCATAACATTAACCAATCAACACCCCGCTTTTCTTAAGATATACAGACCAATCAGCGCTGAGCCGTGTACCTGTCACTCACATCCTTTAACCAATCAGCACTGAGCTGTGTTCCCGTCATTCAGAGGCATTAACCAATCAGCGCTAAGCCATGTCACTGTCACTCAGATATTAACCAATCAACATTGAGCAATGTACCTTTCACCAACAGTAACCAATCAACACTCAGCTATGTCAGTCATACACAGGCGCTAACCAATCAGCACTGAGCGACGAACCTATCACTCACAGGCATAATCCAATTAACGCTGAGCCACGTTCCCATCATTCACAAGCACGAACCAATCAACACTGAATCAAGTCCCGTCACCCATACGCAATAACCAATCAGCACTGAGCCATAGCCCTTCACAAGCAGACACCAATCAACACTCAGCTATAGCTGTCACTCACAAATACTAACCAATCCACGCTCAGCCTTGTACTGTCACTCACAGTTTTTACCCAATCGGCATTGTACCGTGCCCCGTCATCCACGAGCATTAACCAATCAGCGCTCAGTCATGCCCCTGTCACTCACAGGCAGTACCCAATCAGCACTGAACGATGCCCCCGTCACTCAGACGCCCTAACCAATAGGCACCAAGCCCTGTCTGCTTTGCTCACCGGTATCAACCAATCAGCACCGCGCCATTTGTGTCACTCAGAGATACCTAAACAATCAGCACCGAGTCTGGAAAATGCTCTCTCTCACACAGACCAATCAACATTGAGCCGTAATCCCAGTCCAAGTCACCAACCAATCAGCAGTGAGCCCTCTCCCGACGCTGACGGACTGCGGCCAATCAGCACCGAGCTCTCCCGGTCACTAAGAGACGCTGACCAATCACAGCCGTGGCAGGAGCAGGCTGCTCTGTGTGAATGCTGGCTGGCACTGGGAAACACTCAGCAAACAGACAGGCCCCCAGGGGGGAACCCCAGACAAGTGCTGCTGCCCCCCCCCTGCAATACAGGCTCAAGGATTGGATTAGATTCCCTACGGTGTGGAGACAGGCCCTTCGGCCCAACAAGTCCAGACTGACCCTCCGTAGAGTAACCCACAGACCCATTCCCCTACTCCCTACTCATGCACCTAACACGATGGATGTCACTGGACAGCTCAGATCACCCTGAGGGAGAGGGAGGGAGTGGGTCGCAGTCCCCCCTCACGCTGAAATGTGGTCCCAGCAATGAAAATGTGTTGCTGGAAAAGCTCAGCAGGTCAGGCAGCATCCAAGGAGCAGGAGACTCGACGTTTCGGGTATGAGCCCCTTGTCCATTCCCTGAAATGTGGCCCCAGCCAGCAAGAATTTAGGGAGCTTGCGAGGACACGAACCAGCGACCAGCTCAAAAAATAGTGACCTCCCAGCTGACTGGGTGTATCAGGGATGAGGGGAATCTCCTTCAGGGATTCCTGGGAGACTGGAGCTGAGGTTTGCAACTAAACAGAGCTAGGGCCAACTTCCTCCAGGGGCGATTTGCTCATGTTGTTAGGGAGAGTTGGAATGGACGTGGAGGTAAATGGCAGAAGAGGACCACCGAGGAGTATAAGGCAAGCCCGTTGGCACGGCCACAGCAAATGGAAACTTGTCCAGAGTGCAGGAGAACGTAAATGAAGTCTAAACTTGAATTACTGGATGTGGATATGAATGTGCGGAAATGTGGTGAATAAAACAGCAAAACCAAAGCACATTAAATATTCCTGGACAGAAGGTGTCCAGGAAAGAAAGGAGAGGGATAAAATCAGGGGACCATATTACTGGCAGAGAGAGGCGGGGACAGAACATATTGCAGGTCACAGCATATTAGCCAAGAGCCAAGATGTATTTATCAGAGTGTACTCAGTATAGTCACCGACCACATCAAAAAGGAACAAATTTGCAAGGAATTTCCAGCAGGGTGCAAGAGTGAGAGACCAGGTTAACACTCCAGAGTGAGCACTTTAATCATCTGAATATGAGAGGCATAGGGATGCACAGCACGTAAACAGGCCCTTCGGCCCAACCCGTCCATACCGAGCAGCTATCCCAACCCACATACATCCAAATGCCTCTTCAATACTGTCATTGTACCAGCCTCCACCACTTCCTCTGGCAGCTCGTTCCACACACGTACAACCCTCTGCGTGGAAAAGTTGCCCCTTAGATCCCTTTTATATCTTTCCCCTCTCACCCTAAATGTATGTCCCTCTAGTTCTGGATTCCCCCCCACCCACGGCTCCTTGAGGCATCTAAGTGGGGTCTGGGCTGGTCACCTGGATAGCGATGGTGGAGCCAGTGGAGGACACGCTGGGTTGACGGGCCTGCTCCTGTACTGTTATTGCGTGGTGGTGCTGGAGCAGCAGGCAGGAGGAGCTAATGGCTGTTGCAGGGGTGTGTGAGAGAGTGCACGGTTCTCCGAACTGACATCCACCCTCCCATTCCTCTTTCAAAACCTCCCTCATCTTTGTGGGCGGCACGGTGGCACAGTGGTTAGCACTGCTGCCTCACAGCACCAGAGATCTGGGTTCAATTCCCGCCTCAGGCGACGGTGTGGAGTTTGCACATTCTCCCAGTGTCTGCGTGGGTTTCCTCCGGGTGCTCCAGTTTCCTCCCACAGTCCAAAGATGTGCGGGTCAGGTGAGTTGGCCATGCTAAATTGTCCGTAGTGTTGGGTAAGGGGTAAATGTAGAGATATGGGTGGGTTGCGCTTCGGCGGGTCGGTGTGGACTTGTTGGGCCGAAGGGCCTGTTTCCACATTGTAAGTAATCTAATCTAATCTCCGTTTCCTGACTCACGCTGTCCCCTAAAAAGAACTGTGCATACAAAAGCTGTACACACACGGAAGGTGAGAAATATCAAGAGGAGGGACAGCCCGGTAAACGGGAGGACTTTATGGGTTCGAAGGAGGGGAGGGAGTCTCTGTGCCAAATAGACTCAGTCCTCCCTCAAAGAGGTGCTTGTTGGAGGTCAGTCCCCTCAGCTCTGGGATCGCTCTGCAGTAGGATGTACAAAGCCAATGGAGCAACGAGGCTACATTTCCCAAGAAACAGGGTGTTGAGAGGAAGACCTCCAGTCTGCAGGGAGCTCACACACACCAATTGATGGCTGGGTCAACACTATCACATTTCCAACTGGCACCCGGGAGCAGGGGAGAAGCTGAGCTAACAAGCCTGGAGAACACCAGGCTGCCACCCACCTAACTCTGAAACTCCTCTCAAGCCCATGTGGGGCTGCTTCAGCTGACACACAGGCTCTCAAGGGACGATGCTGCAGGCAGACCTCACTCTCTGCAGATTCAGCCAGCCCCACCAAGCAGCAGCTGCTCAGGTGTACAAGACAGCATCAGCGACTGATCAACCTCTGCAACAAGCCGGGATTCACCCCTCTCTTTGGAGTTTCACCGGCACCTGATCCAAATGCCAGGAAAACAACACTGCGCGGTGTCAGAATTCCTCTCCGACTGAGTGGCGGCGTGCGGCTGCTTGGAGAGAGGGAGGACTACAGATGCTGGAGATCAGAGTCCGATGCTGGAAAAGCACAGCAGGTCAGGCAGCATCCGAAGAGCAGGAGAGTCAACGTTTCGGGCAGCAGCCCTTCATCAGAACTCCTGCCATACCGTTGCAGAGCACAGACACTGGCCCTTCAGTCCAACTCATCCATGCTGTCCCGCTGTCCTAAATTAATCTAGTCCCATGCGTCAGCGCTTGGCCCATATCCCCCTCAACCCTTCCTATTCGAACACCCATCCTGACGCCTTTGAAATTCCTGATGAAGGGCTGCTGCCGGTAACGTGGACTCTCCTGCTCCTGGACCTGCTGTGCTTTTCCAGCAGCACACTCTCGACTCTGAACATCTACTTCCAAAATAATAGCAGTTATAATAATATTGTGTAAATGCTAACCGTTTACTAGTAATCTCTGCATTGACGGAGGAGGACACTTGGTTTGGAACAGACGGATTGTTAATGGAAACGACTCACCGATGAAAACCAGATGGGGTGTTTCTGATAATGACCCGAGAGAAGACGGATATTGAGCAGGTCGGCCACATCGCTGAGAGCCCTGGGAGGTGGAGACCCAGCAAGAGATGGCCTCTCTCATCTCAACTGTACCAAAACATTCATAAACGGGTGGAATTCTAGGCTTGGAACCAGAGGTCAGTGTGAAAACCAGACTGATGAGAACATACAGCGTTGCTCAACTAGTGACCATGTGTGACTTGGGGATTCAGGCAGTTGGCCTGTTCACATTTCTGTCAAGTTATCGCCCTAAACGGGTCAGAGAACGAACTGTATTTCCCCGACTGCATACAGAAACCTAGAACCTTGCAGCAAAGACAAAGGCAAAGTCATAGACCACAGTATACAGACCAGACGGGGCGTCTCACCCGACACACAGCATCTGCTCAGTATGGGGGATGCTACAAGGACACCAGGATCCTGTGTGTCATTAGAGCGAAACTTCAAACAATATATTAGGCAGAGATTCACCTGTGTTACCCATGTGTCACACGGAGACACCTCTACGTGTGTGTAATCGTGACTTTCCTGCATTCCATATGTTACACAGAAACACAACTGGACCCTGTTATTTCAGTGTTACACAGTGACAGACCTGTCCCCACCAGTACTGTATCCCAGTGTTATACAGTGACAGACCTGTCCCCACCAGTACTGTACCCCAGTGTTATACAGTGACAGACCTGTCCCCAGCAGTACTGTACCCCAGTGTTACACAGTGACAGACCTGTCCCCACCAGTACTGTACCCCAGTGTTACACAGTAACAGACCTGTCCCCACCAGTACTGTACCCCAGTGTTATACAGTGACAGACCTGTCCCCACCAGTACTGTACCCCAGTGTTATACAGTGACAGACCTGTCCCCAGCAGTACTGTACCCCAGTGTTACACAGTGACAGACCTGTCCCCACCAGTACTGTACCCCAGTGTTATACAGTGACAGACCTGACCCCACCAGTACTGTACCCCAGTGTTATACAGTGACAGACCTGACCCCACCAGTACTGTACCCCAGTGTTACACAGGGACAGACCACTCAAGCAGCCCGTACTGACCCTGACCATGACACAGGGAAATCTCTGTAACCTCACCGAGTCAGTGCCTGCAGGAAATGCTTCACCTCCTGATGGGAATGATGTTCTAATGACCACGATGCAGCCGGTAATAACAGGAATGGCAATGCTGACATCATGGATGTGAGTCAGAGGGGGATGAGCTGAACTCCCTGCTCAGGGGGGTTGGCAGGATTACGGACGATGAAACCTCACCAACATATCTCAGGCAGCTTCACTCGGGTGGCAGGGGAGACAGTTACATTCCACTGCAGTACTCGCTACCCCCTGCAGCTCCCCCAGTGACAGACCCGTCCCCACCAGTACTGTACCCCAGTGTTATAGTGACAGACCTGTCCCCACCAGTACTGTACCCCAGTGTTACACAGTGACAGACCTGTCCCCACCAGAACTGCACCCCAGTGTAATACAGTGACAGACATGTCTCCACCAGTACTGTACCCCAGCATTACACAGTGACAGACCCGTCCCCACCAGTACTGTACCCCAGTGTTACACAGTGACAGACCTGTCCCCACCAGTACTGTACCCCAGTGTTACACAGTGACAGACATGTCTCCACCAGTACTGTACCCCAGCATTACAGTGACAGACCCGTCCCCACCAGTACTGTACCCCAGTGTTACACAGTGACAGACCCGTCCCCACTAGTACTATACCCCAGTGTTACGCAGTGACAGACCCGTCCCCACCAGTACTGTACCCCAGTGTTACGCAGTGACAGACCCGTCCCCACCAGTACTGTACCCCAGTGTTACGCAGTGACAGACCCGTCCCCACCAGTACTGTACCCCAGTGTTACACAGTGACAGACCTGTCCCCACCAGAACTGCACCCCAGTGTAATACAGTGACAGACATGTCTCCACCAGTACTGTACCCCAGCATTACACAGTGACAGACCCGTCCCCACCAGTACTGTACCCCAGTGTTACACAGTGACAGACCTGTCCCCACCAGTACTGTACCCCAGTGTTACACAGTGACAGACATGTCTCCACCAGTACTGTACCCCAGCATTACAGTGACAGACCCGTCCCCACCAGTACTGTACCCCAGTGTTACACAGTGACAGACCCGTCCCCACCAGTACTATACCCCAGTGTTACGCAGTGACAGACCCGTCCCCACCAGTACTGTACCCCAGTGTTACGCAGTGACAGACCCGTCCCCACCAGTACTGTACCCCAGTGTTACGCAGTGAAAGATCTGTCCCCACCAGTACTGTAACCCAGTGTTACGCAGTGACAGACCTGTACCCACCAGTACTGTACCACAGTGTTACGCAGTGACAGACCCGTCCCCACCAGTACTGTACCCCAGTGTTATACAGTGACAGACCCGTCCCCACCAGTACTGTACCCCAGTGTTACACAGTGACAGACCTGTCCCCACCAGTACTGTACCCCAGTGTTACACAGTGACAGACCTGTCCCCACCAGTACTGTACCCCAGTGTTACACAGTGACAGACCTGTCCCCACCAGTACTGTGCCCCAGTGTTACACAGTGACAGACCCGTCCCCACCAGTACTGTACCCCAGTGTTACACAGTGACAGACCTGTCCCCACCAGTACTGTACCCCAGTGTTACACAGTGACAGACCTGTCCCCACCAGTACTGTACCCCAGTGTTACACAGTGACAGACCTGTCCCCACCAGTACTGTACCCCAGTGTTACACAGTGACAGACCTGTCCCCACCAGTACTGTGCCCCAGTGTTACACAGTGACAGACCTGTCCCCACCAGTACTGTGCCCCAGTGTTACACAGTGACAGACCTGTCCCCACCAGTACTGTACCCCAGTGTTACACAGTGACAGACCTGTCCCCACCAGTACTGTACCCCAGTGTTACACAGTGACAGACCTGTCCCCACCAGTACTGTACCCCAGTGTTACGCAGTGACAGACCCGTCCCCACCAGTACTGTACCCCAGTGTTACGCAGTGACAGACCCGTCCCCACCAGTACTGTACCCCAGTGTTACGCAGTGAAAGATCTGTCCCCACCAGTACTGTACCCCAGTGTTACGCAGTGACAGACCTGTCCCCACCAGTACTGTACCCCAGTGTAATACAGTGACAGACCTGTCCTCACCAGTACTGCACCCCAGTGTTACACAGTGACAGACCTGTCCTCACCAGTACTGTAAACCAGTGTTATACAATGACAGACCCGTCCCCACCAGTACTGTAAACCAGCGTTACACAGTGAAAGATCTGTACCCACCAGTACTGTACCCCAGTGTTATACAGGGACAGACCTGTCCCCACCAGTACTGTACCCCAGTGTTACACAGTGACAGACCCGTCCCCACCAGTACTGCACCCCAGAGTTGTACAGTGACAGACCTGTCCCCACCAGTACTGTACCCCAGCATTACACAGTGACAGACCCGTCCCCACCAGTACTGTACCCCAGTGTTATACAGTAACAGACCTGTCCTCACCAGTACTGTACCCCAGTGTTATACAGTGACAGACCTGTCCCCACCAGTATTCTACCCCAGTGTTACACAGTGACAGACCTGACCCCAACCAGAACTGTACCCTAGTGTTATACAGTGACAGACCTGACCCCAACCAGTACTGTACCCCAGCATTACACAGAGACAGACCCGTCCCCACCAGTGCTGTACCCCAGTGTTACACAGGCACAGACCTGTCCCCACCAGTACTGCACCCCAGTATTACACAGGGACAGACCTGTCCCCACCAGTACTGCACCCCAGTATTATACAGGGACAGACCTGACCCCAACCAGTACTGTATCCCAGTGTTACACAGTGACAGACCCGTCCCCACCAATACTGTACCCCAGTGTTACACAGTGACAGACCCGTCCCCACCAGTACTGTACCCCAGTGTTACACAGGGACAGACCCGTCCCCACCAGTACTGTACCCCAGTGTTATACAGTGACAGACCCGTCCCCACCAGTACTGTACCCCAGTGTTATACAGTGACAGACCTGTCCCCACCGGTACTGTACCCCAGTGTTATACAGTGACAGACCTGACCCCACCAGTACTGTACCCCAGTGTTATACAGTGACAGACCTGTCCCCACCAGTACTGTACCCCAGTGTTACACAGGGACAGCCCTGTCCCCACCAGTACTGTACCCCAGTGTTATACAGGGACAGACCTGTCCCCACCAGTACTGTACCCCAGTGTTACAGTGACAGACCTGTCCCCACCAGTACTGTACCCCCATGTTATACAGCGACAGACCTGATCCCACCAGTACTGTACCCCAGTGTTACACAGTGACAGCCCTGTCCCCACCAGTACTGTACCCCAGTGTTACACAGTGACAGCCCTGTCCCCACCAGTACTGTACCCCAGTGTTACACAGTGACAGCCCTGTCCCCACCAGTACTGTACCCCAGTGTTACACAGTGACAGCCCTGTCCCCACCAGTACTGTACCCCAGTGTTACACAGGGACAGCCCTGTCCCCACCAGTACTGTACCCCAGTGTTACACAGTGACAGACCTGTCCCCACCAGTACTGTACCCCAGTATTACACAGGGACAGACCTGTCCCCACCAGTACTGTACCCCAGTGTTACACAGGGACAGACCTGTCCCCACCAGTACTGTACCCCAGTGTTACACAGGGACAGACCTGTCCCCAACAGTGCAATGCCCCCTTCAGCTCTCTCAGTGTAGCACAGCGCCCCCTGCACTCTGGCGTTCCCTCGCGCTGCACTGCCTTCGCTGGCCCCCTGTTCCCCCTTGCACCCATTCCCACTCACTGCAGGGATGGCAACAACCGGACATCTCAGTCCTCTGTCCCGGGAGTGTGACAGTGTGAACACACAAGGTCCCCTCCCTCTGAGGCATAGGCTGGTGCAGGGGGATCTGAGTTAAAGCTTGGTTTGGGGGGTGGTGTGGTCAGTGAGGGGCTGTGTGAACGGTGCGGGCGCTGGGAGAACACTTCGCCGTGTCACATTCTGTCATCCAATGCCACCACCCCACCTCCCCAGTCAGACCACGTCACCCCTCCCATCACGCCGGCCCTCGCTGTCCCTTTGCTATCAGAGGTAGGCCTTCTGTCAGCCAGAACCCCCCACTCCCTTGTCCATCCGTGACTGGGGAGGTGGGGAACCGGAGGATTCCAAACGCTGACCACCCTCCTCTGGGAAAAGATGGTCTTCCCCACCTCCATTCCAGGTCTAACTGTGCTCTGTTTATCGGATCCTCCTGTGGGCCGGGGTGGGGACACTGGGAGGATGGTTTCCCCCTCAGGACACTCCACATTTCCACAATCACCAACTGAGACTGTCCTTGTACTCAGGACGAGTCACTCAATCACAAACACTAACCAATTGCTCTCCGCAGATGCTGCCAGACCAGCTGAGCTTTTCCAGCAATTCCTGCTTTTGTTTCCAATGGACATAGGTCCATCGGTGCAGAGAGTGGCCATTTGGCCCATCAAGTCTGCACTGACCGCGATAAGAGCATCCCACCCAGACCCAGCTCCGCGACCCCTTCCATGTAACCCTGCATTTCCCACAGCGAATCCACCCTAACCTACACATCCCTGGGCACTATGGGACAATTTAGCATGGCCAATCCACCCTAACCTGCACATCCCTGGGCACTATGGGACAATTTAGCATGGCCAATCCACCCTAACCTGCACATCCCTGGGCACTATGGGACAATTTAGCACGGCCAATCCACCCTAACCTGCACATCCCTGGGCACTATGGGACAATTTAGCATGGCCAATCCACCCTAACCTGCACATCCCTGGGCACTATGGGACAATTTAGCATGGCCAATCCACCCTAACCTGAACATCCCTGAGCACTATGGAACAATTTAGCACGGCCAATCCACCCTAACCTGCACATTTTTGGACTGTGGGAGGAAACCAGGGCACCAGGAGGAAACCCACGCAGACACGGGGAGAATGTGGAACCTCCACACAGACAGTCGCCCGAGGGTGGGATTGATCCTGGGTCACTGGGTTCCAGGGCGGTACGGTGGCACAGTGGTTAGCACTGCTGCCTCACAGCGCCAGGGACCTGGGATCGATTCCCGCCTCAGGCGACTGACTGTGTGGAGTTTGCACGTTCTCCCCGTGTCTGCGTGGGTTTCCTCCTGGTGCCCTGGTTTCCTCCCACAGTCCAAAAATGTGCAGGTTAGGGTGAATTGGCCATGCTAAATTGCCCGTAGTGTTAGGTAAGGGGTAAATGTAGGGGTATGGGTGGGTTGCGCTTCGGCGGGTCGGTGTGGACTTGTTGGGCCGAAGGGCCTGTTTCCACACTGTAAGTAATCTAATCTAATCACTGGTGCTGGCAGGCAGCAGCGCTAACCACTGGGCCAGCGTCCTGCCCTGGAAAGCCTGCCTGATCTGTCCTGAAAACTCCTTCAGCCCAGGTTGAAATGCAGTGAGTGCATGGATCTTCCTGCTTCCCCACAGGCCCAACTTCACAGACAGTGCTTACCCCAGTCAGTCAGTCTCACTTCAGGCAGGCAAGTGTCAGCGCTCAGCATCTGACCTCAAACCGGCCCTAACACTCAGCACGCAACCAGCCAGCGGCCTTCACTGTACTAACCCCATCACTGAGCGAGAGAACCCCAGCACACCAACAGAGACAGACAGAGACAGACAGAGACAGACAGAGACAGACAGAGACAGACAGAGACAGACAGAGACAGACAGACAGCAGCAGCAGGTGCATGATGGGAAACAAGGCAGCCCTGAGAGCACCAGAGGGGGAGAGTGCACGCATCACGGGAGAGAGAGAGGGAGAGAGGGAGGGAGAGAGAGAGGGAGGGAGAGAGGGAGAGAGGGAGAGAGAAAAGGATGGTTGCACTGGGGCGCACTGGTTAAGGCAGCGAGAGAGAGGGGTGCACTGGTGTGAGGGGGCTGAGAGAGGAGTGCAGTAGGGAGAGGGAGCCAGAAAGAGGGGCACACTACAGGAGGGAGGATGTCTGTGTGTGAGATACTGTCAGTGTGAGAGGGAGGATGTCTGTGTGTGAGATACTGTCAGTGTGAGAGGGAGGATGTCTGTGTGTGAGATACTGTCAGTGTGAGAGGGAGGATGTCTGTGTGAGAGAGGGAGGACGTCTGTGTGTGAGAGGGAGGATGTCAGTGTGTGAGAGGGAGGACGTCTGTGTGTGAGAGGGAGGATGTCAGTGTGAGGGGGAGGACGTCTGTGTGTGAGAGGGAGGATGTCAGTGTGAGGGGGAGGACGTCTGTGTGTGAGAGGGAGGATGTCAGTGTGAGGGGGAGGACGTCTGTGTGTGAGAGGGAGGATGTCAGTGTGAGGGGGAGGATGTCAGTGTGAGGGGGAGGATGTCAGTGTGAGGGGGAGGATGTCTGTGTGAGGGGGAGGATGTCTGTGTGAGAGGGAGGATGTCAGTGTGAGAGATACTGTCAGTGTGAGAGGGAGGATGTCAGTGTGAGAGGGAGGATGTCAGTGTGTGAGAGGGAGGATGTCGGTGTGTGAGAGGGAGGATGTCTGTGTGTGTGAGGGATACTGTCAGTGTGTGAGGGATACTGTCAGTGTGTGAGGGAGGATGTCAGTGTGAGAGGGAGGATGTCAGTGTGTGAGAGGGAGGATGTCAGTATGAGAGGGAGGATGTCTGTGTGAGGGAGGATGTCTGTGTGAGGGAGGATGTCTGTGTGAGGGAGGATGTCTGTGTGAGGGAGGATGTCTGTGTGAGTGATACTGTCAGTGTGAGAGGGAGGATGTCTGTGTGTGTGAGGGATACTGTCAGTGTGTGAGGGATACTGTCAGTGTGTGAGGGATACTGTCAGTGTGTGAGGGAGGATGTCAGTGTGTGAGGGAGGATGTCAGTGTGTGAGGGAGGATGTCTGTGTGAGTGGGAGGATGTCTGTGTGAGAGGGAGGATGTCTGTGTGAGAGGGAGGATGTCTGTGTGTGTGAGGGATACTGTCAGTGTGTGAGGGAGGATGTCAGTGTGTGAGGGAGGATGTCAGTGTGTGAGGGAGGATGTCAGTGTGTGAGGGAGGATGTCAGTGTGAGAGGGAGGATGTCAGTGTGAGAGGGAGGATGTCAGTGTGAGAGGGAGGATGTCAGTGTGAGAGGGAGGATGTCAGTGTGAGAGGGAGGATGTCTGTGTGAGAGGGAGGATGTCTGTGTGTGTGAGGGAGGATGTCAGTGTGAGAGGGAGGATGTCTGTGTGAGAGGGAGGATGTCTGTGTGAGAGGGAGGATGTCTGTGTGTGTGAGGGAGGATGTCAGTGTGAGAGGGAGGATGTCAGTGTGAGGGGGAGGACGTCTGTGTGTGAGAGGGAGGATGTCAGTGTGAGGGGGAGGACGTCTGTGTGTGAGAGGGAGGATGTCAGTGTGAGGGGGAGGATGTCAGTGTGAGGGGGAGGATGTCAGTGTGAGGGGGAGGATGTCAGTGTGAGGGGGAGGATGTCTGTGTGAGGGGGAGGATGTCTGTGTGAGAGGGAGGATGTCAGTGTGAGAGATACTGTCAGTGTGAGAGGGAGGATGTCAGTGTGAGAGGGAGGATGTCAGTGTGTGAGAGGGAGGATGTCGGTGTGTGAGAGGGAGGATGTCTGTGTGTGTGAGGGATACTGTCAGTGTGTGAGGGATACTGTCAGTGTGTGAGGGAGGATGTCAGTGTGAGAGGGAGGATGTCAGTGTGTGAGAGGGAGGATGTCAGTATGAGAGGGAGGATGTCTGTGTGAGGGAGGATGTCTGTGTGAGGGAGGATGTCTGTGTGAGGGAGGATGTCTGTGTGAGGGAGGATGTCTGTGTGAGGGAGGATGTCTGTGTGAGGGAGGATGTCTGTGTGAGGGAGGATGTCTGTGTGAGTGATACTGTCAGTGTGAGAGGGAGGATGTCTGTGTGTGTGAGGGATACTGTCAGTGTGTGAGGGAGGATGTCAGTGTGTGAGGGAGGATGTCAGTGTGTGAGGGAGGATGTCTGTGTGAGTGGGAGGATGTCTGTGTGAGAGGGAGGATGTCTGTGTGAGAGGGAGGATGTCTGTGTGAGAGGGAGGATGTCTGTGTGAGAGGGAGGATGTCTGTGTGTGTGAGGGATACTGTCAGTGTGTGAGGGAGGATGTCAGTGTGTGAGGGAGGATGTCAGTGTGTGAGGGAGGATGTCAGTGTGTGAGGGAGGATGTCAGTGTGAGAGGGAGGATGTCAGTGTGAGAGGGAGGATGTCAGTGTGAGAGGGAGGATGTCTGTGTGAGAGGGAGGATGTCTGTGTGAGAGGGAGGATGTCTGTGTGTGAGAGGGAGGATGTCAGTGTGAGAGGGAGGATGTCAGTGTGAGAGGGAGGATGTCTGTGTGAGAGGGAGGATGTCTGTGTGTGTGAGGGAGGATGTCAGTGTGAGAGGGAGGATGTCTGTGTGTGTGAGGGATACTGTCAGTGTGAGAGGGAGGATGTCAGTGTGTGAGGGAGGATGTCAGTGTGAGGGGGAGGATGTCAGTGTGAGAGGGAGGATGTCAGTGTGAGAGATACTGTCAGTGTGAGAGGGAGGATGTCAGTGTGAGAGGGAGGATGTCAGTGTGTGAGAGGGAGGATGTCTGTGTGTGAGAGAGAGGATGTCAGTGTGTGAGAGGGAGGATGTCAGTGTGTGAGAGGGAGGATGTCAGTATGAGAGGGAGGATGTCTGTGTGAGGGAGGATGTCTGTGTGAGGGAGGATGTCTGTGTGAGGGAGGATGTCTGTGTGAGGGAGGATGTCTGTGTGAGGGAGGATGTCTGTGTGAGGGAGGATGTCTGTGTGAGGGAGGATGTCTGTGTGAGGGAGGATGTCTGTGTGAGGGAGGATGTCTGTGTGAGGGAGGATGTCTGTGTGAGGGAGGATGTCTGTGTGAGGGAGGATGTCTGTGTGAGTGATACTGTCAGTGTGAGAGGGAGGATGTCTGTGTGAGAGGGAGGATGTCAGTGTGAGAGGGAGGATGTCAGTGTGAGAGGGAGGATGTCAGTGTGAGAGGGAGGATGTCAGTGTGAGAGGGAGGATGTCTGTGTGAGAGGGAGGATGTCTGTGTGTGTGAGGGAGGATGTCAGTGTGAGAGGGAGGATGTCTGTGTGTGTGAGGGATACTGTCAGTGTGAGAGGGAGGATGTCAGTGTGTGAGGGAGGATGTCAGTGTGAGGGGAGGATGTCAGTGTGAGAGGGAGGATGTCAGTGTGAGAGATACTGTCAGTGTGAGAGGGAGGATGTCAGTGTGAGAGGGAGGATGTCAGTGTGTGAGAGGGAGGATGTCTGTGTGTGAGAGAGAGGATGTCAGTGTGAGAGGGAGGATGTCAGTGTGTGAGAGGGAGGATGTCAGTATGAGAGGGAGGATGTCTGTGTGAGGGAGGATGTCTGTGTGAGGGAGGATGTCTGTGTGAGGGAGGATGTCTGTGTGAGGGAGGATGTCTGTGTGAGGGAGGATGTCTGTGTGAGGGAGGATGTCTGTGTGAGGGAGGATGTCTGTGTGAGGGAGGATGTCTGTGTGAGGGAGGATGTCTGTGTGAGGGAGGATGTCTGTGTGAGGGAGGATGTCTGTGTGAGGGAGGATGTCTGTGTGAGGGAGGATGTCTGTGTGAGTGATACTGTCAGTGTGAGAGGGAGGATGTCTGTGTGAGAGGGAGGATGTCAGTGTGAGAGGGAGGATGTCAGTGTGAGAGGGAGGATGTCAGTGTGAGAGGGAGGATGTCAGTGTGTGAGGGAGGATGTCAGTGTGTGAGGGAGGATGTCAGTGTGAGAGGGAGGATGTCAGTGTGAGAGGGAGGATGTCAGTGTGAGAGGGAGGATGTCAGTGTGAGAGGGAGGATGTCAGTGTGAGAGGGAGGATGTCAGTGTGAGAGGGAGGATGTCAGTGTGAGAGGGAGGATGTCTGTGTGAGAGGGAGGATGTCTGTGTGAGAGGGAGGATGTCTGTGTGTGTGAGGGAGGATGTCAGTGTGTGTGAGGGAGGATGTCAGTGTGAGAGGGAGGATGTCAGTGTGAGAGGGAGGATGTCAGTGTGTGAGGGAGGATGTCAGTGTGTGAGGGAGGATGTCAGTGTGTGAGGGAGGATGTCAGTGTGAGAGGGAGGATGTCTGTGTGTGTGAGGGATACTGTCAGTGTGAGAGGGAGGATGTCTGTGTGTGTGAGGGATACTGTCAGTGTGAGAGGGAGGATGTCAGTGTGAGAGGGAGGATGTCTGTGTGAGAGGGAGGATGTCTGTGTGAGAGGGAGGATGTCTGTGTGAGAGGGAGGATGTCTGTGTGAGAGGGAGGATGTCAGTGTGAGAGGGAGGATGTCTGTGTGAGAGGGAGGATGTCTGTGTGTGTGAGGGATACTATCAGTGTGTGAGGGAGGACGTCTGTGTGTGAGGGAGGATGTCAGTGTGTGAGGGAGGATGTCAGTGTGAGGGGGAGGATGTCAGTGTGTGAGGGAGGATGTCAGTGTGAGAGGGAGGATGTCAGTGTGAGAGGGAGGATGTCTGTGTGAGAGGGAGGATGTCAGTGTGTGAGGGAGGATGTCAGTGTGTGAGGGAGGATGTCAGTGTGTGAGGGAGGATGTCAGTGTGTGAGGGAGGATGTCAGTGTGAGAGGGAGGATGTCAGTGTGAGAGGGAGGATGTCAGTGTGAGAGGGAGGATGTCTGTGTGTGAGGGAGGATGTCTGTGTGTGAGGGAGGATGTCTGTGTGAGAGGGAGGATGTCTGTGTGAGAGGGAGGATGTCTGTGTGAGAGGGAGGATGTCTGTGTGAGAGGGAGGATGTCTGTGTGTGTGAGGGATACTGTCAGTGTGTGAGGGATACTGTCAGTGTGAGAGGGAGGATGTCTGTGTGTGTGAGGGAGGATGTCAGTGTGTGAGGGAGGATGTCAGTGTGTGAGGGAGGATGTCAGTGTGTGAGGGAGGATGTCAGTGTGTGAGGGAGGATGTCAGTGTGAGTGGGAGGATGTCTGTGTGAGAGGGAGGATGTCTGTGTGAGAGGGAGGATGTCTGTGTGAGAGGGAGGATGTCTGTGTGAGAGGGAGGATGTCTGTGTGTGTGAGGGATACTGTCAGTGTGAGAGGGAGGATGTCAGTGTGAGAGGGAGGATGTCAGTGTGAGAGGGAGGATGTCAGTGTGTGAGGGAGGATGTCAGTGTGTGAGGGAGGATGTCAGTGTGTGAGGGAGGATGTCAGTGTGAGAGGGAGGATGTCAGTGTGAGAGGGAGGATGTCAGTGTGAGAGGGAGGATGTCAGTGTGTGAGGGAGGATGTCAGTGTGTGAGGGAGGATGTCAGTGTGTGAGGGAGGATGTCAGTGTGAGAGGGAGGATGTCAGTGTGAGAGGGAGGATGTCAGTGTGAGAGGGAGGATGTCAGTGTGAGAGGGAGGATGTCAGAGTGTGAGAGGGAGGATGTCAGTGTGTGAGGGAGGATGTCAGTGTGTGAGGGAGGATGTCAGTGTGTGAGGGAGGATGTCAGTGTGAGGGATACTGTCAGTGTGAGGGATACTGTCAGTGTGTGAAACCTAAGAGACAGAGGGAGGGAGAGATTGTCTGGGGATGAAGCTGGACAGAGAGATGTGTGAGAGTGTGTCGGTGTTTATGAGATCGAGGGCAATGTGTGGGCAAGGGTAGGGGTTGGGGATCCATGTGTCCGAGGGAAAGGTGGGGCTCCGTGTGTATGTGTTTGAGAAAGGGACAGTGAGAGATGGATCGTATGTGAGACACCTGAGAGAGCAGATTAAGGCAGGCTGCCTGGGAGTGTGAAAGCATCATGCACACGAGTGTGACAGAATGACACACACTGGCTTGTCAGGATGTGTTGAGGGGTCAATACCAATGAGCAGAGCGAGAGGTTAATGGAAGGACAAAGCTTTCGATGTTGGTAACTGGAGAATCACTGCAGAGAGTCCCACAGGCTCACTGAGCTCATCTCCACTCAATAACAGGCAACTCACACAACCCTTTTAAAGGCTGCAATCCTCAGGGAGCCTGTTACTCAATCCCTCACCAGGGATCTGCTGCAGACAGCAGGGCAGGCAGCACGGCCGATAGAGGGAGAGCTCAACTCATACAGAGAGTGCGGGGAGAGACAGAGAGAGAGAGAGACAGAGGGAGAGAGAGAGAGAGGGAAAGAGAGAGAGAGACAGAGAGAGACAGAGAGAGACAGAGAGAGACAGAGAGAGAGAGGAGGACAGAGAGAGAGGGGGAGACAGAGAGAGAGGGAGAGAGACCAGGAGAGAGACTGGGAGACGGAGACGGAGACACACAAACACAGGCCAAGTTGGAGTTAGAGAAACACAAAGTCACCAAAACAAAAATGAAATGTGCACAACAAAGGGGGTTTGGGGACACAGGGAGGGACCGAGGGGGAAGGAAGGGGAGTCACAGAGATGGGCAGCACGGAAACAGACCCTTCGGTCCAACCCATCCATGCCAACCCAGATATCCCAACCCAATCGAGTTCCATCTACCAGCACCCGGCCCATATCCCTCCAAACCCTTCCTATTCATATACACATCTTAAATGCTGTAACTGTACCAGCCTCCACCACTTCCTCTGGCAGCTCATTCCACACACGTACCACCCTCTGTGTGAAAAAGTTGCCCCTTAGGTCTCTTTTATATCTTTCCCCTCTCACCCTCTATGCTCTCTAATTCTGAACTCCCCGACCCCAGGGAAAAGACCTTGTCTATTTATCCTAGTCGTGCCCCTCATGACTTTACAAACCTCTGCAAGGTCACCCCTCAGCCTCCGACGCTCCAGGGAAAACAGCCCCAGCCTGTTCAGCCTCTCCCTGTAGCTCAAACCCTCCAACCCTGGCAACATCCTTGTCAATCTTTTCTGAACCCTTTCAAGTTACACAACATCTTTCCGATAGGAAGGAGACCAGAACTGCACGCAATATTCCAACAGTGGCCTCACCAATGTCCTGTACAGCCACAACATGACCCCCCAACTCCTGTACTCAATACTCTGACCAATAAAGGAAAGCATACCAAACACTTCTTCACTATCCTATCTACCTGCGACTCCACTTCCAAGGAGCGGTTAATCCTTAATAGACACATCCCACAACAATTTGCAATTGTATAGCAACTTTCTCATGGTTAAACACAGGCGTGGACTGGGGGCACCATGGATTTGAAGGGGAGGGGGCGCAGGCAGGAACAGGGACAGTGGAGATGGGGGAGAGGTAAATCTCCCTCTGCCCCCCCACTCCCAGTGCTATCCCACCCTCCCTATGACAGTTCCAGCCTCACCTCCCTGCTCTTCAACTCTGTTGCCCCCCTCCCCGGCTAATTAAGGTAAGGGTCCCGTGTCCCTCCTTAACCACTTCGCCCACCTGCCCCACTACCTTACGGGAGCGGGGAACACACCCACCGAGCTCCCTCTCTGACCCTCGGGCACTCCCAGGGTCCTACTGCCCACCATCTACTCCCTTGCCTTGTATCCCCCCACCCCAGTGCGTCCCCTCACCTCACAGTGATCCATATTAAGGTCCACCCAGCAATGACCATCCCTCCTGACCAACCCGTCTGTATCCTCCTGTCCTCTCAGGCTACCCTCCCGACTCAGGCGACTGACTGTGTGGAGTTTGCACGTTCTCCCCGTGTCTGCGTGGGTTTCCTCCGGGTGCTCCGGTTTCCTCCCACAGTCCAAAGATGTGCGGGTCAGGTGAATTGGCCATGCTAAATTGCCCGTAGTGTTAGGTAAGGGGTAAATGTAGGGGTATGGGTGGGTTGCGCTTCGGCGGGTCGGTGTGGACTTGTTGGGCCGAAGGGCCTGTTTCCACACTGTAAGTCTAATCTAATCTCCTCTGTATTGACCATCCCCATCGATTGTTGTATCATCTGTGAACGGAGTGGTCAACCCACCGCCATCTCAGTCTACAGTATAAAGGACAAGGAGCCCACTGACCCCTTCGGGAGCCCACTGGAACAGCCTTCCAGTCAGGAAAGCAGCCCTCCTGCAGCACCCTCTGCTACTCAGTCAACCGTGCTTCCAGTTCGGCGCACACTCCCTTCCACTCCACGGAGCCGGGATTTTGCTTTCAGTCTCCCGTGCACAGCCTTCTGAAGAGATCAGCAGCCACAGACAGCATTGCCCTCATCGACCCACCCGGTCACCATCCTGTCACGTCACTCAGACCCAACCTTCAACAGAACCACACCGACCGTTCCGGAATGTTCCTCGCCTCTGCCAGCGCAGATCAATCCTCTCCCTCAGAACTGCTCACAACCGGTTTCCCCAGCACTCAGGTTAGACCGACCGGCCTGCAGTTCTCTGCTGGATCCTTCGCCCCCTTCCTGACAAACCGCCCTCTGGCATCTCTCCTGTGGCCAGAGAGGGATTGGAAATCATGGCCTGTTCGTCCCTCTGCCTCAGGCATCAGAGCTGAGAATGTGTTGCTGGTTAAAGCACAGCAGGTCAGGCAGCATCCGAGGAACAGGAAATTCGACGTTTCGGGCATGAGCCCTTCCTTGGATGCTGCCTGACCTGCTGCACTTTAACCAGCAACACGTTTTCAGCTCTGATCTCCAGCATCTGCGGACCTCACTTTTTGCCTCAGACATCAGCCTGGGATTTATTTCTTCTGAGCCTGGAGAAATCTCAACCCCAGGGCATCAATGTGGACTTCAACAGTTTCCTCATTTCCCCTTCCCCCACCTCACCCTAGTTCCAAACTTCCAGCTCAGCACTGTCCCCATGACTTGTCCGGACTTGTCCGACCTGCCTAGCTCCTTTTCCACCTATCCACTCCACCCTCTCCTCCCTGACCTATCACCTTCATCTCCTTCCTCACTCACCCATTGTACTCTCTGCTACTCTCTCCCCACCCCCACCTCCCTCTAGCCTCTCTCTCCACCCTTCAGGGTCTCTGCCTTTATTCCTGATGAAGGGCTTTTGCCCAAAACGTCCATTTCGCTGCTCCTTGGATGCTGCCTGAACTGCTGTGCTCTTCCAGCACCACTGATCCAGAATCTGGTTTCCAGCATCGTTTTTATCTCAACTTTTAAACCTGGCAGACCACTCAGGCCCATCTCTCTGCTTCTGCTCATTTCTTCAGTCGCGTCACACTCTTTCTCCCTGACGTCTGTACGGATTTTCAAACAATGCCGGGGTTTATTTGGAAGCACTAGCTTTCAGAGCGCTGCTCCTTCATCAGGTAGCTGTGCAGCAGGAATATAAAAAGGTACAGAACTGAGAGCCAAGGGCCACAGTGTCAAGCAACTGAAAGGATATCACAAACAGAGATTGGTGTTAAGGTCGAGTTAAGGGCGGCATGGTGGCACAGTGGTTAGCACTGCTGCCTCACAGCGCCTGTAGACCCGGGTTCAATTCCCGACTCAGGCGACTGACTGTGTGGAGTTTGCACGTTCTCCCCGTGTCTGCGTGGGTTTCCTCCGGGTGCTCCGGTTTCCTCCCACAGTCCAAAGATGTGCGGGTCAGGTGAATTGGCCAAGCTAAAATTGCCCGTAGTGTTAGGTAAGGGGTAAATGTAGGGGTATGGGTGGGTTGCGCTTCGGCGGGTCGGTGTGGACTTGTTGGGCCGAAGGGCCTGTTTCCACACTGTAAGTCTAATCTAAAAAAAACCTCACAGTGTTAATGCATTGTCTGAGCTGAGATGGGACTTATTTATATAAAAACCTCAAGTTATTGAAAATG
The DNA here is from genome assembly GCF_020745735.1 of Hemiscyllium ocellatum. Taxonomy (NCBI): domain Eukaryota; kingdom Metazoa; phylum Chordata; class Chondrichthyes; order Orectolobiformes; family Hemiscylliidae; genus Hemiscyllium; species Hemiscyllium ocellatum. Next base: position 151,999 of record NW_026867524.1, read on the forward strand.
TGACTTTAAATAAGTTCTGGGATTTACATATTAATGAACTGAAACCTGTAACCCATTCTAAAAGATGAAAGACGATACACCAATCGCGGTTTGTTCAACATATCCTTTCGGTTGCAGGACACTGATCTTCTGCGACCAATTCGGTGTCTTACGAGCCTGCCCCACCTGAGGAAGGAGCAGCGTTCCGAAAGCTACTGCTTCCAAATAATTCAGACTCCGGTTTCCAGCATTTGCAGTCCTCGTTTTGACCTTCCTGTTTGAGGCTACCCTGGTGTCGTGAGATTTTTAACTTTGCCCCACCCCAGTCCAACACTGGCTCCGTCCCATCACACTGATACTGTGATTTGTAGCTGTGAACACTGACCCGACAGACCCAATGAGAATCCCCCCCCTCCGTGCTCTGACTCCACACACCCACGCACCCCTGCTGGGGTCCCGAACGGGCCCTATTCCTCAGCCCCAGCATCCTTTCATCCTTCATCTCCCCTGTTTGGATTTTCAAAAGAATAGCAGAAATTGCTGGACAAACGCAGTGGGTGGGACTCGAAGCGTTCACTGTGCTTTCTCTGCCCACAGATGTTGCCAGACCTGCTGAGCTTCTCCAACCACTTCAGTTTTTACTCCAGATGTCCAGCATCTGCGGTTCTTGTGTTTGAATCAAGGATCTCCCTTGGGGTTAGCTGCCTTGACTCCCTCCTCTGGGCTCTACACATTGCTCCCTGTTCACTCTTGCAAATGCTACCCTACTTCACAGCATCAGCGGGCTTGAGGCATGGGCGAGAGGGACAGACACAGAGAGAGAGCGAGAGAGAGCGAGACAGACACACGGGAGACACAGAGAAAGAGACAGAGAGAGGGGGAGAGACACACACACACACAGATGCAGAGAAAAGGGGAGACACACACACACACACACACACACACACGGACGCAGAGAGAGACACACACACAGAGAAAGAGACAGAGAGAGAGGGAGAGAGACACACACACACAGATGCAGAGAGAAGGGGAGACACACACACAGGGACGCAGAGAGAGAGAGAGAGAGAGAGACACACACAGAGAAAGACACACGGGGGACACAGAAAGAGAGAGAGAGAGGGAGAGAGGCACACACACAGAGATGCAGAGAGAGAGAGAGAAGGGGAGACACACACACACACACACACACAAGGATACACAACACAGGGACACAGAGAGAGGGAGACACACAGGTACACAGGGAGACAGAGAGAGGGACACACACACAGGGAGACACAGAGATACAGTGAGAGAGGGAGAGGTAGAGACAGAAACACAGGGATACAGAGAGAGAGACACACACACAGTGAGAGAGGGAGAAAGAGGGGCACACAGAGATAGAGAGGCACACACGCAGACAGAGAGAGACAGACAGAGAGAGACACACACACACAGGGACACAGAGAGAGAGACACACACACACGCACAGAGGGAGAGAGAGCGCGAGGGGGACACAGAGGGGAACGCTCACACTGAGAGGGAGGCACACGCAGACACACACACAGAAGGACTCACGCCCAGAGGGAGAGGGAGACACACACAGACACAGAGGGGGGGGGGGAAATAGAGACGAACCAACAAAGCGAACAAGAGAACAGGCAATGGGTAAATGATAAAATCCTGGAGTTAAATTGCAGTTTAAATAGCCTCAGGAAAATTGAGATCACTTCACAATCAACAAAGAACTTCTAAGGTGTGGTCACTGTGTCGGGAAAAACAGAGACATACAGTCAGGAAAACACTCAGACAGAGAGACAAAAGGCACAGTCACAGTCAGGCATGCAGGCTGAGAGACAGAGACAGAGACAGACAGAAAGAGAAACAGACAGAGACAGTGGCAGAGAGGTAGAGGGTGAGAGAGAGGGTGTGAGAGAGAGAGGGAGAGAGGCAGAGAGAGAGAGTGGGGCAGAGAGAGAGAGAGACAAAGACAGAGACAGAGACAGAAAGCGTGACTGGATGGTGTACTCCATAACCACCTGAAGGAGCAGCGATCAGAAAGCTAGTGATTCCAGATAAACCTGTTGGTGCTGTGAGATTTGTAACTTTGTCCACCCCAGTCCAACATGGTGACAGGATGGGGGTTAGTCGGGTGCCCACACACTGACAGAGGGAGAGAGGGGCCTAACATGAGCAGCCAGACCATACCGAGAGACTGAAACATGGACACACTGATACACAAACACAGCGTGAGGAAGAGAGGGACAGGCACACAGAAATTACCAGAGACAGATACAAACATTTAAAGAGATAGACAAACGGTACAGAAGTGCAAACAGGAAAGGTTTGCCCATCACTCAAACAGTAACCCTATATTTGGAGGTACATAGGTTTGGCATCAAATCTGTTTGGAGAAGTAAATAACAATGATTTGGATTTTATTTGGTTAGCAGCATCCCAGTGAGTCAGTGTGTGTGTGAGAGGAACCGTACCCCAGAGAGTCTGTGTGTGTGCGTGTGTGCAAGAGAGAGTGTGAGAGAGAGTGTGAGAGAGAGAGGAGGGGGACCCGTACCCCAGAGAGTGCGTGTGTGCGTGCGTGAGAGTGTGTGTGAGTGAGTGTGAGAGAGTGAGTGAGTGAGTGAGTGAGTGAGTGAGTGAGTGAGAGAGAGAGAGAGAGAGAGAGTGGGTGAGTGGAGAGAGAGAGAGAGAGAGAGAGAGACCCGTACCCCAGTGAGAGAGTGTGTGTGTGTGAGTGTGTGTGTGTGTGAGTGAGTGAGTGAGTGGGACCCGTACCCCAGTGAGAGTCAGCGTGTGTGTGTGTGTGTGTGTGTGTGTGTGAGAGTGTGTGAGTGAGTGAGTGAGTGAGTGAGTGGGACCCGTACCCCAGTGAGAGTCAGCGTGTGTGTGTGTGTGTGGGGGAGGGACCCGTACCCCAGTGAGAGTCAGCGTGTGTGTGTGTGTGTGTGAGAGAGAGTGAGTGAGTGAGTGAGTGAGTGGGACCCGTACCCCAGTGAGAGTCAGCGTGTGTGTGTGTGTGTG
>NW_026867524.1:159995-247495 GCF_020745735.1 Hemiscyllium ocellatum
GCTAGCATGGCTTTCACAGGCTGGAGGCTGGGGCTCAGCACACACTGAGATCTCCCTTTCAACTTGGATTCATCAAATCCCCAGTCTGAAAGCAGGCCATTTGGCCCATCCAGTCTATACCGATCCTCTGAAGAACATCCAACACAGACACAGCTATCTCTGTAAGCCTGCATTTAGCATGGCCAATCCACCCTAACCTGCACACCCCTGGACACTATGGGACAATTTAGCACGGCCAATCCACCCTAACCTGTACATCCCTGGGCACTATGGGACAATTTAGCACGGCCAATCCACCCTAACCTGCACATCCCTGGGCACTATGGGACAATTTAGCACGGCCAATCCACCCTAACCTGTACATCCCTGGGCACTATGGGACAATGAGGGAGTTCAAACCCACGGGGGGAGCTATTTAACGTGAGGAGAAGGATGTGGGCAGCAACTTCTCCTTTGAAAGTGGTTTGTGTGTGTGTGGAGGAGGTGGTGCTGGGGACCGGTCCAAATACAACACAGACAAGATTGGATAAGGCCATGAATCTGAAAGGTGTGGAGGGAGCAGGCGGGGGGGGGGGCCTAGTCTGGTTTGGGATTGTGGTCAGCATGGACGGGGTGGGCCGAACGGTCTGTTTCTGTGCTCTCTGACAATGAGTCTATCCAGGGTTTGACAATTTGGCCGCAGTCCTGGAGCATGGGACGTGCTGGATAAGAGGAATCTGACAGCCCGGCCACTCCGAAATCCGAGTTATTGTCTACAACTATTGTCGTGTGTGTGTGTGTGTGTGTGTGTGTGTGTGTGTGTGTGTGTGTGTGTGTGTGTGTGTGTGTGTCTTCCCCCCTGCCACCGTGTGTCTGTGTGTCCCTCCACCCATGTGTCTGTCTCCCTGTCTGTGTCTCTCTCTCCCTCTCTGTGTGTGTCTGTCTCTCGCTCTCCTCGTGTGTCTGTGTGTCTCTCCACCCCCCCCATGTGTCTCTGTCTCCCTGTCTGTGTCTCTCTCTGCGTGTCTCTGTCTGTCTCTCTCTCTCTCTCCTCCCTGCTCTGTGTCCGGGGATACGCTGGCTGCCTGAGGCCTGGTACACCTGACGCGACTTGCCCTGAACAAATCCCCCCTCGCCCTCAGCGCCCGTTGGAACACGTCCCAGTGAGTGGCAGCTTCCAGCCCCAATTCCTGCGGTGCGGGATTCCATGGCTGACTGGCCGAGTTTTGGTCAGCCTTACCCTTCTGTCCTTTACAGATAGTTCACTGAATCACTGAGCGCTACCATCGATGGGAGCGTGGGGGGGGGGGGGGGGGGGGGGGGAAAGAGAGCTGGGGCAAACCGGAAATTTGTGGCCATTCCTGCCCTCCCCTGGGGATTTAAGTGCAGCTTGGCCTTTGGTGTTTCGGGGTAAACTCCCCCCCCCGGCCAGCTTTGATCTAACTTTCGCTTTCTCCTGCAGACTGCGCCAAGATTAGCAGAGAGTGCAAAGGTCACACCGAAAAACTGCTGTCCTTGCAGCCATTCTCGGAGTCAATTCGCTCTTGGCTCGGAGTGATGCTGTTTAACAGGGAGAGGCAGTAAACCAGGGGACACTGTCACAGGGTCCCGGCCTTTTGAGCCAGACAGCGGGAGACATGTATGTGGGTCAGGGGGTGGGCCTTTAGTCATTGGAGTTCCCTTCCTGGAGGTTTGGTGGGTAGGAAGGGGGAGCCGAATGGTATATTCAACTGGGACAGGGTGGAGGATTCAGAGATCAGGCTCCAGCCGGACGGAATGGCAGGGACAGGCTGAGGGGGACGGAAGGGCAGGGACAGGCTGAGGGGGACGGAAGGGCAGGGACAGGCTGAGGGGGACAGAATGGCAGGGACAGGCTGAGGGGGACGGAATGGCAGGGACAGGCTGAGGGGGACGGAATGGCAGGGACAGGCTGAGGGGGACAGAATGGCAGGGACAGGCTGAGGGGGACGGAATGGCAGGGACAGGCTGAGGGGGACGGAATGGCAGGGACAGGCTGAGGGGGACGGAATGGCAGGGACAGGCTGAGGGGGACGGAAGGGCAGGGACAGGCTGAGGGAGACGGAAGGGCAGGGACAGGCTGAGGGAGACGGAATGGCAGGGACAGGCTGAGGGGGACGGAAGGGCAGGGACAGGCTGAGGGGGACGGAAGGGCAGGGACAGGCTGAGGGAGACGGAAGGGCAGGGACAGGCTGAGGGAGACGGAAGGGCAGGGACAGGCTGAGGGGGACAGAATGGCAGGGACAGGCTGAGGGGGACGGAATGGCAGGGACAGGCTGAGGGGGACGGAATGGCAGGGACAGGCTGAGGGGGACGGAATGACCTCCGAGCTGACCCCACACGCCTCGGCTTTCCTTCGTCAGCGATGTCCTGACCCCCACCCGCCTCACCCCGACCCCCCCCCGGGAGGTGGGCGGTGCGGTGATTCGCTGCGTACGCAGACGGTGGGAGGAGAGGATCGCCGGGGGTCCGGGGGCAACCAGCAGAGACGGGCACAGCCACACAATGAGAGAGTGCGTCAGCCGAGCAGGAGTGTGGCGTCAGCGAGCACAGTGCTTGGCTCACCCCCCCCCCGCCACCCCCCCACCCCCTACCCCCACCCCTTCTCCGTCACACTCCTGCGAAAGGGGGGCCAGCGTCAGCTGCCTGAACACCAACAAAGCCGGTATAAATAGAGAGCTGGCTCAGGAAGGGAGCTGTCGCCAGCAAGCCATCGCCCTGGCAACTGGTTGCCAGGCAACTTCCCCAAAGCGGTGACGGTGTCGGGGAGCGACGTGGCTCATGGCGATGTGGGTTGGGGGGATTGGGGGGGGGGGGGGGCGGATTAGGGAGGGCTCTGACCGTGAGGTTGCTGCCTGACACACACACACAGCACAGCTCAACGAGACGGTACAGCCCGAGGGGGACTGCAGGATGGGAAACGGTGTTCAACCTGTCTGACCCCCCGAGCCCGACCCCGAGCCGCACCCTGACCCCCCCCGAGCCCGACCCGCACCCTGACCCCCCGAGCCCGACCCCGAGCCCCGGTCCCACACGGTCATAACCGACCGACACGCAGTCCCTCACGGTCACAACCGACCGACACGCAGTCACAACCGACCGACACGCGGTCCCACACGGTCACCACCGACCGACACGCGGTCCCACACGGTCACAACCGACCGACACGTGGTCCCACACGGTCGCAACCGACCGACACGCAGTCCCACACGGTCACAACAGACCGACACGCAGTCCCACACGGTCACAACCGACCGACACACGGTCCCACACGGTCACAACTGACCGACACGCAGTCCCACACGGTCACAACAGACCCCGACACGCGGTCCCACACGGTCACAACAAATTGATATGCGGTCCCACACAGTTAGCACTGACTGGTAAGCAATCCTGCATATTTATAACAGACCCGCACATTACAAACTGACCAAAATGCAAATCGACGCGTTTAATATTGACCGATAAGCAAATCTACCCATTTACAACTGACCAATAATCACGATCTTCCATTTCTACATGGCCAGTACACAACCCGGGTGTTTATAACAGATTTCTGCCTGTCCCTGTGCTTGTATACCTGCCTGATATACAGTCCCAGGTCGGTATACCTGAGCTACACTCAGGCTGTATGTATATACTTGACCAATATGTTGATCACTGACCAACACATCCCCACAGATTTGGGACTGATTGACAGACAAACCAGTGTGTGTTCCTAAAGGGCCAGTATCCACCCGCAGTGATTTCCAACTGACTGAGAGCCAGGGCTGTCTGTCCTGAAGTTGACAACAAGCTGGCAACTACAGCTGTAAATCAACACCACCTTGCAATCCTCTCCAACACAAGAACAAAAGTTGCTCGAAACAAAAACAGAGAAACTCAGCAGGTCTGGCAGCATCTTTGGGAGGTGAGCACAGTTGACACTGTGAAACGGGGACCAGAGAGCTGGGACGAGGAGGAACCGAGTGGTTGCGACAGCTCCATGGATGCACAAGGGAGCGGACGAAGGCACTGTGAGAGGGTATTGATAACCAAGAAACAGGGCTATGTTGTGGAATAAATCCGGAGAAATGATCCCAATAGCAGGATAGTTTGGGATCCAGAGGAGGTGAGGACAGGGTACTTAAGGTGCTCTAAGCAGACCCAACACTAACTTGCAAAAAGGGGCCCATCTGCTAACAGTTAGCCCATCCCAGCAGCACCGACACGGTCAATGAGATGCGATTCCTCAGCCCAGCTTACTAACATGTCAATGTCAGGATGCTGGCCATTCAGGGACCACTCCCTGCTGTACCCCGAGTGACTCTCCCAGCACCAGGGAGCAAAACGTCAGTCCTCACCATCAACCCCCCCACCTCCTTCACCCAACCCAAACCCCTGACTCGACTGGTAGCCCGGAACCCCCCGACACCTCCCCCTCGCCCTCACAGACAGGTCAACGATTCTCACCCTCCTCCAACTGCCTCACAACCCGCCTGCCATTGGCCCACGGCACGTCAACCGTTGCCAGGTCACATCCAGCTCCTTCCGGCCCCAGCTACAGGGATCAGGGTCAGTCCCCACAGTGAACCCTCAGGTGGGCAGGACCCTGGTTCACAGCCAACACTCCTCACATTACAGAGGCAAAACACTAAAACCCCCTCTCTCCCAGTGACTGAGGGGGTGGGGGAGGGGGAATAGCCCCTGGAGTGAGGGACTGACCCCCTCTCTTTCCCCTCAGTGACTGAAGGGGTGGGGGAGGGGGAGATAGCCCCTGGAGTGAGGGACTGAACCCCTCTCTTTCCCCTCAGTGACTGAAGGGGTGGGGGGAGAGGGAGTTCACACTGAAAAGGGGGCGGTGGGGGTTTCCGACAGAGTGTGGGAGTAGCTGTGCGTTCCTCGGCATCCCATCTGGGAGACGGAGCACACACGGAGCATGTGGGGCTGTGGAACCAGGTACACACAGGCTGGGCATGGGTCAAGGGGAGCGGTGCGTCACTCGACAGGCCCCAGTGGGCCGGGGGGGGGGGCTTGGTGCGAGGCTGGAAGAGGCAGATCCCACGGCAGTTCCTCAGCCTCGCTGGAAACAAAACCCACGGCCCGAAGGAGAAACGTCGCGGTGGGCACTGGATTATCACAGGACTCTGTGATCCACCCAGTTTACATGTTGCTCCCACTCACATGGCAGTCTGAACACAGACTCCGGCCTGGTGAACCACACCGCGCACGCGCTCGCTCGCTCTCATTCTCCAGCATCCTGCTTCCATTATCCTGGGAAAATCACTGGCTGCCGGACCCCTCGTTCAGAGTTCGGTCTGCAACTCATTCCCAGCTATCTGCTTTCCAAACTGTTACAGCCCAGTGCCACTAAATGCCATCACTCCCCGGGAACGCTCAATGAATACCTACACACGCCCCTGACATGACTGAGGTCAAAGTTCAAGCATCGACGGCTCTACTCAATACAACCCCAGGAAACAGACGAAGGAACTGGGCCAATCTATTTTGACGTTGATCTGACAACCCACGGGAAACATGCAGCAAATATCCCCCTCTCACAGGCTGGTCTGAACCTCAGTACACCCGTCCTCTACCGTCTGACCGGAACTGGTACAGGCACCCTGCCCACAACAGCGGATTATGACCCAGATCCCGGCTGCAGTGGTGAAACTTTCCCCTCCCTGCTGCCAAACCGAACCTGCACGCCCCCCGGCACTATGGGACACTTTAGCATGGCCAATCCACCCTAACCTGCACATCCCTGGGCACTATGGGACAATATAGCATGGCCAATCCACCCTAACCTGCACATCCCTGGACACTATGGGACAATTTAGCATGGCCAATCCACCCTAACCTGCACATCCCTGGGCACTATGGGACAATTTAGCATGGCCAATCCACCCTAACCTGCACATCCCTGGACACTATGGGACAATTTAGCATGGCCAATCCACCCTAACCTGCACATCCCTGGACACTATGGGACAATTTAGCATGGCCAATCTACCCTAACCTGCACATCCCTGGACACTATGGGACAATTTAGCATGGCCAATCTACCCTAACCTACACATCTTTGGACTGTGGGAGGAAACCGGAGCACCCGGAGGAAACCCACTCAGACACGGGGAGAACGTGCAAACTCCACACAGTCAGTTGCCTGAGGCTGGGATCAAACCCGGGTCCCTGGCGCTGTGAGGCAGCAGGGCTAACCCACTGATCCACCGTGCTACACATAGACAACAACTTACAAAAGCACAAACTGTACCAGCTCAGTCGATAAAGGCAAGAGATACATGGGAATACCGCTGCTCGCATATGCCCCTCTCAGCCAGAAAACATGCTGACTTGGTTAGATTACTGACAATGTGGAAACAGGCCCTTCGGCCCAACAAGTCCACACCGACCCGCAACCCACCCAGACCCATTCCCCCAACACTACGGGCAATTTAGCATGGCCAATTCACCTGACCCGCACATCCTTGGACTGTGGGAGGAAACCGGAGCACCGGAGGAAACCCACGCAGACACGGGGAGAACGTGCAAACTCCACACAGTCAGTCACCCCGAGGCTGGAATTGAACCTGGGTCCCTGGCGCTGTGAGGCAGCAGTGCTAACCACTGTGCCACCGTGCCGCCCCAAAGGGCTTGGTCTTGGATGTCAAAGTGCTGGAGAACCTCAGCAAGGCCAGCAGCGTCGGTGAGGAGAGAAACAGGCTTCAGACTCCTGTTGGATTTCAAACACCAACTCGGAATCTCGGCGCACAGATGCTGCGGGATTCCCGGAGTTTCCCCAGCATTGCTGGTTTCAGTTTCACATTTCAAATATCCGCAAGGTTGCACTCTCATTGGGAATGAGACAGGCGGTGGGTCAGCGGCACATCTTACAGGATGGAAAGGGATTGGAGGATTTCCGATGAACAAAGTGGGGGGGGGGGGCGGGGGGGGGGGCGATGATGCACAGTCGAGATTCCTGGAACAGTCAGCCAGTGGAGCAGCCAGGGAGTACTGCCCCTTAACCTTCACACGGCAACACATCACAGCACTGAGGCAGGAGATCGAGGGGGGTAGACGGAGGGGAGCGGGTATCGAGGGGGGTAGGGGGAGGGGAGCGGGTATCGAGGGGGGTAGGTAGAGGGGAGCAGATAGAGGAGGTAGACGGAGGGGAGCGGATATCGAGGGGCTAGGGGGAGGGGAGCTGATATCGAGGGGGGGAGGGGGAGGGGAGCGGATATCGAGGAGGGTAGATAGAGGGGAGCAGATAGAGGAGGTAGGGGGAGGGGAGCAGATATTGAGGGGGGTAGGGGGAGGGGAGCGGGTATCGAGGGGGGTAGGGGGAGGGGAGCGGGTATCGAGGGGGGTAGGGGGAGGGGAGCGGGTATCGAGGGGGGTAGGGGGAGGGGAGCGGGTATCGAGGGGGGTAGGGGGAGGGGAGCGGGTATCGAGGGGGGTAGGGGGAGGGGAGCGGGTATCGAGGGGGGTAGGGGGAGGGGAGCAGATAGAGGAGGTAGGGGGAGGGGAGCGGATATCGAGGGGGGTAGGGGGAGGGGAGCGGGTATCGAGGAGGTAGACGGAGGGGAGCGGATATCAAGGGGGGTAGACGGAGGGGAGCGGATATCGAGGGGGGTAGGGGGAGGGGAGCGGATATCGAGGAGGTAGACGGAGGGGAGCGGATATCGAGGGGGGTAGGGGAGCGGGTATCGAGGGGGGTAGGGGTAGGGGAGCGGGTATCGAGGGGGGTAGGGGTAGGGGAGCGGGTATCGAGGGGGGTAGGGGTAGGGGAGCGGGTATCGAGGGGGGTAGGGGTAGGGGAGCGGGTATCGAGGGGGGGTAGGGGTAGGGGAGCGGGTATCGAGTGGGGTAGGGGTAGGGGAGCGGGTATTGAGGGGGGAGTAGGCGGAGGGGAGCGGATGTCGAGGGGGGTAGGGGGAGGGGAGCGGATATCGAGGGGAGTAGGCGGAGGGGAGCGGATATCGAGGGGAGTATGCGGAGGGGAGCAGATACCGAGGCGGGTAGGCGGAGGGGAGCGGGTATCGAGGGGTAGGCAGAGGGGAGCGGGTATCGAGTGGGGTAGGGGTAGGGGAGCGGGTATCGAGGGGGGAGTAGGCGGAGGGGAGCGGATATCGAGGAGGGTAGGGGAGGGGAGCAGATATCGAGGGGGTAGGTAGAGGGGAGCAGATATCGAGGGGAGTAGGCGGAGGGGAGCGGATATTGAGGGGGTAGGTAGAGGGGAGCAGATATCGAGGGGTAGGCGGAGGGGAGCGGATATCGAGGCGGGTAGGCGGAGGGGAGCTGATACCGAGGGGAGTAGGCGGAGGGGAGCTGATACCGAGGGGAGTAGGCGGAGGGGAGCGGATATCGAGGCGGGTAGGCGGAGGGGAGCTGATACCGAAGGGAGTAGGCGGAGGGGAGCGGATATCGAGGCGGGTAGGCGGAGGGGAGCTGATACCGAAGGGAGTAGGCGGAGGGGAGCGGATATCGAGGCGGGTAGGCGGAGGGGAGCGGATATCGAGGCGGGTAGGCGGAGGGGAGCTGATACCGAGGGGAGTAGGCGGAGGGGAGCGGGTATCGTGGGGAGCTGATATTGGAGGGGGAGGGGTACATGAACCACTGAGTGTTGTGTGGGGGGTGGAGAGGATAGCCTGGCCCCCTCCCACACTGAACGGCAGTGTTGTCCCGTTGCCGTGTGGGTCATGCTGCATGAACACCGCTGAGAGGGGAAGGGCAGGATACTGGGGAAGCAGGAGAGAAAGGCCGCCCCGGGGGCAGGTGTGTACACTGACTGAGTGCCAGGACAGACCATTTGGAACACGCGTAGGCCCTGTCACTTCACCAGGCCTGGCTCCCTCCCACTCTCCCACCCCAACATTGCCTCTGCCTCCTTCAAACCCAGACCGAGCAAAAACAATCGCAACTCTCTGCTTGGAGTTTTACACTGGACTCGTCAGCATCGCTGAGTTTGTTTTTGGGACAGATGTCTTCCAGATTCCCACTTAGGGAAGCGTGTTCCTTGGCTCCCAGTCTCCTGGTCTTTTCTGGACTGAGTTCAGAAAGGTTCCTCCTGATCTTGCTATGTGACCCAACCCCAGGACCATCATTGAGCTATACAGTACAGTAACAGACAATTCGACCTAATTCCTCCGTGTGTGTGGAACGAGCTGCCAGAGGGTGTGGTGGAGGCTGGTACAGTTACAGCATTTAAAGGCATTTGGATGGGTATATGAATAGGGAGGGTTTGGAGGGATATGGGTCGGGTGCTGGCAGGTGGGACTGGATTAGGTTAGGATATCTGGGTCGGCATGGACGGGATGGACCGAAGGGTCTGTTTCCGTGCTGTACATCTCTATGACGGCCAGATATCCCAACCCAATCTAGTCCCACCTGCCAGCACCCGACCCATATCCCTCCAAACCCTTCCTATTCATATACCCATCCAAATGCCTTTAAATGCTGTAATTGTACCAGCCTCCAGCACATCCTCTGGCAGCTCATTCCATACACGTACCACCCACTGCGTGAAAAAGTTGTCCCTTCGGTCCCTTCTATATCTTTTCCCTCTCACCCTAAACCTATGCCCTCTAGTTCTGGACTTCCCCACCCCAGGGAAGACTGTTTATTCTATCCATGCCCCTCATAATTTTATAAACCTCTATAAGGTCACCCCTCAGCCTCCGACGCTCCAGGGAAAACAGCCCCAGCCTGTTCAGCCTCTCCCTGTAGCTCAAACCCTCCAACCCTGGCAACATCCTTGTAAATCTTTTCTGAACCCTTTCAAGTTTCACAACATCTTTCCGATAGGAAGGAGACCAGAATTGCTCTGTTACAGGAAGATTAAATTAGAGGGGGTTCTGAAAAGATTGACAAGGATGTTGCCAGGGTTGGAGGGTTTGAGCTACAGGGAGAGGCTGAACAGGCTGGGGCTGTTTTCCCTGGAGCTTCAGAGGCTGAGGGGTGATCTTATAAAGGTTTACAAAATCATGAGGGGCATGGATAGGGTGAATGGGAAAAGGCTTTTCTCCGGGGTGGGAGAGTTCAAAGCTGGAGGGACAAATTTTTTAGGTGCAGGGGAAAAGTTCAAAAACCATGAGAGCCCACCCTCGGGCGACTGACTGTGTGGAGTTTGCACGTTCTCCCCGTGTCTGCATGGGTTTCCTCCGGTCTCCTCCCACAGTCCAAAGATGTGCAGGTTAGGGTGGACTGGCCATGCTAAATTGTCCCATAGTTCCCAGGGATGTGCAGGTTAGGGTGGACTGGCCATGCTAAAATCGCCCATAGTGCTAGGTGCATTAGACAAAGGGAAATGGGTCTGGGTGGGTTACTCTTCAGAGGGTTGGTGTGGACTGGTTGTGCTGAAGGGCCTGTTCCCACACTGTAGAGAATCTAATCTAATCTATGTTCTTTGCCCAGAGCCTGACCCAGCCCTGGAAGGAGCTGCCAGAGGAAGTGGGAGGTGCAGGTACATAACCAGGGAAGGATTCGAGGGGTACGGGGCACATTTTAGTAAACGGTACTGGTTGAGTTTGGGAAACCAGTTCGGAGTGGACAAGTTGGACCGATGACACTGACTGCCATGCTCCTATAGCGGGTTAACCCATGTCCCGTCCAGCCATAACCTGACAGCCTAACTCTGACATTCAACGTACTGACCAACAGAGGCAAATGGAACGGACGCCTTTGTCATGACCCCCATCTCCCTGCGACGATGAGCCTGCACTCTGAGGTCTCTCTGTTCAGCAACGCTCCCCAGGACTTCCTACACACAACCACAAAACTCCTGCTCTGGTTTACCTGAACAAAATGCAACAACTGTCCTTCAGCGACAAGTCAGGGGGGTGATGGATGGCAGCAACGCTGAAGAGGCTCAGCCCCTTTCCAATCAGCTTCCTACCCAATACCCTGCACCGGCTGCCACCCCCGAGACTCCAAACAACGTACAGCAGATGCTGGAGAACACAGGGTGGTGGTGAAACTCAGCGGGTCTGGCCACGTCTGCAGACAGAGACAAGCAACTCATTCACGGCCCTTGGCCGGATGTGACAAATGGGTGAACGAAAGCTCACTGGAACCGGGAGACACAAACTGCTTGCATCTCTGAAAACGCTGCCAGACCTGCTGAGTTTCTCCAGCGCCCTCTGCAAGCTGCAGCTCACCCAGGCTCCTCCAAACCCACCCACCGCTTCCATTGTACATACACCGGAACACCGTTCCCCCTGCGTGCTCCCCTTCCGAGCCCCTCCTTCACTGTCACTGGGACAAAATCCGGGAATTCCCCCTCCCCCCCCACCATGGCGTTGTGGGAGCCATTACACCTCATGGAGGGGTTCAAAGCAGCAACCATTCTGGGGCTATTGGGGGGTGGGCAATGAGTGCTGGACAGGCCAGTGATTCCCACAACCCGACAAGAAAACATGTTGTTAACCATCTGACACCTCTCGGCTAATTCACACCATAACCTTCCCCCATGCGGGGAACGCGAGTCCGGTCTGTTCTGAAACGTTAACGCAACTTTCTCTCCCCACAGACCTGCCCGGTCTCTCCCCCTCTGCTTCGGGTCTGGTCAGGACCCTTGTAACACGGCCCGCGCTGAGCAAACTCAGTGACGGCATGTTTCAGGGCGGGGGGGGGATGGGGGAGACAGCAAGATGGGAGGTGGGGACAAGCAGGAACGAGCTCTCTCCGAGCACCCGCGGGACCTACTGCCCCCTCCCCCCCCCAACGAGGCTGAAGGAGGTGAAGGCAGGAACAGCGGAGCGTAGGCTGATACAAACGGTAGAGCAGGATCGATGGGCCGAAGGGTCTGCTCCTGCTCCCCGGCTGCAGAAGCCCTGGTGAGTTCTCCCACTCGGCATTGTATTGATAACTCGCTCGCCCGCCAACTACCCAACCCACCGCGCAAGACGGGACGACGAGTGCCGGACGAGCCCCCACCATGAAAATATTCCAAGCCTCACTCCCTCGAGGGGGAAGGGGAGTCCGGTGCGTTCGGCAGCAGTGCCAGCTCACCAACCCACCACCCCCACCCCCACACAGACCTCGCCAGCGACCGCGAACAAAGAGAGAGAGGTGGGAAAGGTCAGAGGTTACAGTACCTGTTCCAGGCCGCGCCATGATGACCTCCTTCTTCGGGGCCGGGTGCTGGAAGTCTCCGAGGGGCGACGGCACGATGACGGGCAGGAGGGCGGCTGGCGAAGGATGGCAGGCCACAGGCTGGATTGGCGGCTCCTGGCGGGCGGGGGTGAGGGGCGCAGCGGCGGCCGGGCCCAGCCCTCCTGCGGCTCGGCCGGGCGAGGTGGCCCGGGCCATCCGGTGGGCGTTGATGGGCACGGGGGCCTGGAGCGGCGACTTGCCGCCGGCCGGGTGCCGGCACGGCTCCCGGGCGGCGCCCTTGGCCGGGGCCCCGCGGGGGAGGGGGGCGCCGCCCCCAGCCCCCGCCCCGGGGGGCCGCTCGGTGAAGCGGGCGGGCAGCAGCGGCACGTCGGGGTTGCGGACGATGACCGGCGAGTCGCGCTGGGCAGCGGGCACCCGGCGGAGCGAGGGGTCGGGGGTCATGGCGGTGGGCGGGCTCAGCAGGAGCAGCGGCGGTGGCGGGGGCGGGGAGGCCGGGCGCGAGCGGGGGAAGTGCCCAGCCGGCGGCGGCGTGGCAGGGGGTGCCGTCTCCCCCCCCTCGCCCTTGTGGTAGTCGGCGCCGGCCGTGGAGTGCAGGGGTGGCTGCCCGACCCCACCGTGCGCCCAGTCACCCTTGGCCTTGCCCTTGCCGGGACTCATGGGCACGGTGAAGGTCAGGCTGGTCTGGAAGCTGGGCTGGATGCCCGAGGAGTGGCGCTCCCTCAGCGGCGGGTGGTGCGGGTGCGGCAGCGGGTGGTGGTGGTGGTGGTGGAGCCCGCTGCCGTGACCCAGCTCCGGGGTCAGGGCACCCAGCTTGGGGGTGCTGGCATGCCGGTGGCGAGAGGAGGCGGAGCTGGTGGAGGAGGCAGAGGAGGAGGAGGAGGAGGAGGAGGGAGGCAGAGCGGCAGAGCCCGGGCAGCCGGCGCCGCCCGCCCGCTGGAGGACGGGCGAGGCGGTGATGGGGCTGAAGGTGGCCGGCCGGAAGCCGAAGAGGGGGGAGGGCGAGGGCGAGGGCGCCGGGGAGAAGGGGGACTGGTTGGAGACGGGAGAGTAGCCCGGGGTGCCCGACCGGGAGCTGCCCAGCGACACCAGCATGTTGGCGGCGTCGCACTCGTCCGAGTTGAAGCTGGAGAGGTCGGAGGCCGGAGCAGCGGTGCCCGAGGCCGGCAGCCTGGGGTGGGGGTCGGTGCGGGCGCTGCTGGCCTCGCTGTCCCGGGACGTCTCGTCCCAGTCGAACTCGGAGCTGCCCTCCCGCAGCCCGCTGGCCCGGCCGTCCGAGCCCGACGGGCCCCCTCCCGCAGCGCCGGCGCCCCCCTCCAGCTCCTTGGTGCGCATGGAGAGGTGCCGGGAGCAGTAGCCGCGGCGCTGGGACTCCTTCATGCAGCCGTCGCGGGAGCAGAGGCGCCGCCACTGCTTGCCGTTGAATTTCTTGCGGATCCCGTTAGGGGTGCACACCACGTCCCCCTTCTTGTACTTCTGCTGCTGCGCCGCCGTGGCAGCGCCCGCGGGTGCCAGGGGGGTGCGGGAACGGGAGCCCGGGGTCAGCCGGCTCTCCAGGGAGGCGCTGCTGCTCCCCCCGCTGGTGCTGCCGCCATCCCGGCCGCCACCGGGCGCCGCCGCCAGCTGCTGGCCGTGGTGATGGTGGTGGTGCCCGGCACCCGGCCCCATGCCCAGGCTCAGGGTCAGCACCTCGGCGTCCTCGGGTTGCCGGGGCGGGGCGGGGGTGGGCGAGGAGGGGGCGCCGCCGGCGTCCGGCCAGGCTCGGCCGGGGAGCCGCAGGTCCTCCAGGGAGACCCAGGCCCCCTCCCGGTCGTCGAAGAGGACCCGGTAAGGGGCGGGCCCGCCGCGCCCGATCTCCGTCACCGTGCCGTGCCGGAAGGGGGCGGGGCGGGGGCCCGGGCAGCGGGCGCAGACGCGGGCACCGGGGGCCAGGGCGGAGGCCGGGGGAGGGGCGCCGGCGGCTTCGGGGCTGGCCCAGGGCCCCCCGCGGTAGGGCGGGGTGGGGGAGGTGGGGGTGGAGGGGGAAGGGGGCCGGTCAGTGCTGGCGGTGGGTGGCGGGGGCTCCGGCTCGCGGCTGTGCTGCCGGCAGTGCCTGTGGGAGCCGGGGCGCTGGGACAGACCGCCCTCCGCCATCTCCTCCTCGTCCTCCTCACCGTCGGCAGAGTGCTCACTCGCCGTCTCTGTGCCAGAGGAGCTGACCCCGGCATCCTGCCCTAGGGGCTGGGGTCCCCGCTCCTGCTGCTCCTCCTCCAGACCGCAGGGGGCGCTGGGGGCAGGGGTGGTGTGTGCCGGGGGCGCTGCGCCGGGTCCGGTTGAGCCCTCGCTGCTGTTGCTGCTGGAGTCCTCCCGCCCCTCGGCGCCCAGCGGCTCCTCCGCCGGCTTCTTGCGGGGCGCCCTCGACTTGAAGGTGGCAGTCTTGCGGCTGGAGGTTGACCCCTCAGCGCGGGCGGGCTCTCCGGCCGCTCGGCCCTCTGCCTGGGCAGGGCCACCCGCCCCTCCTCCTTCAGCAGCCTGGGCGTCGGCGCCCCTGCTCCGGCCCTGCCCCGCTCTCCGAGCCGCGGGGCCCACCGACTCCCCCGCCTGCTCTCCGTTCCTGCGCTTCACGCCCCGATACCGGCCGCCGGTGGGTGTGGCGGTGCTGCCAGAGGGAGGGGCGCTGCCGGCGGTGCTGGTGGTGGGCGGTTTCCTGGTGGGCTTCATCCCTCATCGTAAGGTGGTCTTCGTCCCTCGGTGTGGCTGTGTGGGGGGTGGGGGGGAAAGGGGGCAAGTCTGCACCAGACAGCCGAGAGAGAGAGAGAGAGCGAGCGAGCGAGCGAAAAAGAAAGAGAGAGAGGAGAGAGAGAAAGAAGGAGAGAAAGAAAAAAAGAAAGAAAGGGACAGAGCGCGAGAAAGAGAGAGAGAGAGCGCGAGAAAGAAAGAGAGCGCGAGAGAGGGAGAGCGCGAAGGAGGGAGAGCGCGAAGGAGGGAGAGCGCGAAGGAGGGAGAGCGCGAAGGAGGGAGAGCGCGAAGGAGGGAGAGCGCGAAGGAGGGAGAGCGCGAAGGAGGGAGAGCGCGAAGGAGGGAGAGCGCGAAGGAGGGAGAGCGCGAAGGAGGGAGAGCGCGAAGGAGGGAGAGCGCGAAGGAGGGAGAGCGCGAAGGAGGGAGAGCGCGAAGGAGGGAGAGCGCGAAGGAGGGAGAGCGCGAAGGAGGGAGAGCGCGAAGGAGGGAGAGCGCGAAGGAGGGAGAGCGCGAAGGAGGGAGAGCGCGAAAGAGAGAGGGAGCGAAAGAGAGAGGGAGCGAAAGAGAGCGCGAGAAAGAGAGAGAGAGAGAGAGAGAGAGAGTCAGTCACAGGTCACCCACTCCCACTCGCCAACTCTCCCCTCCGGCCCCTGACCCCTGACCCCACCCCCACCCCTAGTTCACAGCCTCTCCATTCTCTGAGCTTGGGTCAATACCAGGAAGATGTCAGTGTTACACAGAAACAGGAGGCCATTCACCCCTCCCAGTCCTGTCCCGCCCGCGCTGAGGGGTCACACAAGCATTAGTGAGAGGCCCATTCAGTGCCCTGAGCCTACTCCAGAGACAACACGAGGCCAATTCAGCCCATTGAGTCTGATCTGGGCACTGCCATTCATCGATCTTGGACCCTATCCCTCAAACAACGGAAACACAAAACCGCCACCCTTTCCAGTCTTGGGAGGAACCAGAGATCTTCGACAGCGAGGTGAAAGGTTTCGTGACGTGACCCTTGAGCGGTTTGGCTCAGCCACGAAGGTTCAACAAGACCACCCCCTCCTCCACCAGCCCATCCTGATTCCGGATTCTTCCCCCCCTCCCCAACAGAAAATACTTCATCCCAACCCAATGCTGGCGAGTCCCTCAGGAATGGCCAACTCGTTTCGAAAACCCCATGATCCTCCAGACCCGACAGTATCCGAGCAGAGTCTGTGCCCTTCACCCTCGTGGTGTGACCCAGTACCGGCTGGGACCACTGAGGAGGCAGTGTGCAGGTGCCACCATGTGCCCATGCCCCCCACCAGGTGAGCACAGGGCGGTGTGTACAACACAGACCAAGGAGACTGTTGAAGAGGCACACCAACTAGGAGGAGGACTCCCTTCAGCCCCTTGACCGTGAAACACAATCATGGCCGATCTCCCCTCATCCTCAACCCAACCTCCCGACTCGTTCAACCAGGGACCGAGGAACAAGTGGTCAACCTCCTGGACGTGACTCCAGGTCCCAGCCCCCGCTGCGCTCAGGGATAGGGAATACCCCACCCCCACCCCCACCCCACCCCACCCCCATTGCAGCTTCTTCCCCTTGAGCACTGGACAGACCTCACCGTGATTGCCCCCTCCCCACTAACACCCACCCCTCACCCTCTGGATTCATGCTGGCGAAACCCTCCTGGGTACAGCCACTACAACTGCCTCCCTGCTCAAACCAGGGCAGCAAGGCTGCAGGCTGTACTCCAGGGACGCTCTCACCAACGCCTCATCCAGTCGGAACATCACTTGGCAACTTGGGCGCTGCATTCTTTCGGCACCTCCTGCCTTCCTGAAGGCCTGCCGTACCTGCCTCCGAGACTCCTGTGATCCACACCAGGGATTGCCCAGATCCCTCTGCACCACACAACACGGAGCCTCGTTTCTTATGGATGATTCCTCCGACTAATGCATCCAACTTCCCTGAAGGAGGTTTGGCCCATTTCCCACCTCAAAACAAATCCTTCTGCAAACCTCTTGGTTTTTCATCGCAACCGATTCCCACACCGAGCTCTGCAAGGTTGGACTGGCCTACTTCCTCCTCCTCAAACCAGAAGGTAAAGCTCACTCTATTCTTCTGTACTCAAAATACGCTGAAAGTAAAGCTCCCTCTACACTGTCCCCCCATCAAACACTCCCAGGGACAGGGACAGCACGGGGTTAGATACAGAGTAAAGCTCTCTCTACACTGTCCCCCATCAAACACTCCCAGGGACAGGGACAGCACGGGGTTAGATACAGAGTAAAGCTCCCTCTACACTGTCCCCCATCAAACACTCCCAGGGACAGGGACAGCACGGGGTTAGATACAGAGTAAAGCTCCCTCTACACTGTCCCCCATCAAATACTCCCAGGACAGGGACAGCACGGGGTTAGATACAGAGTAAAGCTCCCTTGCCTCTCTTCTGTATGTAGTGGTAAAGCAGCTGATGCTGGGGTGGCAGGATGAAAATCATACACAAACTGACACTCAAACAGAAACTCTCAGAACAAGACAGAAACTTTCCAAATTAAACTAACCGTTTCCTGGGCCGATGATTCACCTCAGCCCCCGCAGCGCCCAGCGGTCTCCGAGCTCTGACCGCGCTCCCTCCCCGGGACGCGGTGAGCGCGGCGGGAACCGTGGAAGAGGCCCAGGCAGTCAGGGAGGACGGGCCCCTCTTGGTCCAGCGAGTGGCCGACTCTTGGCTGTGCCCAGGAGCGGAGCCTTGAGAAGGCCCAGAGACCAGCCTGCCCCTCCCCTCCCCTCCCCCTGCCCTGGGGACCTGGAGATCAGGAGCAGCGTGGGGGGGAGGGGGATGAAGTGCGACCTCGCCAACGCCAACCTCAACGTGATGCTGAGTTTCCACCACACCACAAACCCGACCACGTGACTCGTGACACGGGCCTACCACAGGCTGTACTCTCTACCCCCACATCCCCCTCAGGACGATGGGGAGGACACCCCTTCACAGAGGGGCCCCACCCCAGGGAGGGCAAAATGGCACACCCGAGGGGTGGGGCTTTCCGGGTGGACAGGGCTCAGTCTGCCCAGGTGCCCACCACCCACTGTGGCGTCAGGGCCAGGACCTTACACCCCTACACTGGGCTTTGGGTAACTGGTGAACCACAGGAGCCAACTCCCAACCCCTAGCTCTCTCCTCCCTTGGCCATCGCACACCGCACTCGAGGGGGGGACCTGTCCCTCAGCAGCGCGTCCCTGACCAGGAACATCTGGCCGACAGTCAACAAAGAGACCCTTGGTTTAGCCGGTGTGAATGACCGAGTCTATCTCCGCCTGGTAGAGGAATCCTGGCCGGAGTTGCAGACAGAGGAGGCTGGGATGAGCTGAGCAGTGGCCCCCAGGAGGGTCAGTGGTTCCCAGGGAGAGCACAGGCAACTCCTGGCCAGGAACCGTGTGCCCTCACAGAGGGTGACGATGTCATCAGGGTCCCCCCCACCCCTCTCCAAGCTCAGAGCAGGCAGCACGGAACTGGTGCAGGGTCTGAAGGCACTCCCTGGACGCCAAGGCACACCAGTGTGTAACTCCCCCCCACACCCCCTGCTGGAGTGGGAGACTCCAAACCCAGCACCAAGCCGGGGTTTCCTCTTCCGCCACAGCAGGGACCAGCCGATCGCACAACATGGCAGCCACCAGCTGGTTTCTGACCAGCACTCACTCACGGAGCAGTCCGGCCGAGGTGAGCAGTCACCCTCCGTTTGCATGGGGGCTCAGAGGGTTAGCGCTGCCGCCTCCCAGCACCAGGGAGCTGGGTTCGATTCCAGCCTCAGGGCAACTGTCTGGGGGGAGTTTGCACGTTCTCACCGTGTCAGGGTAGGTTTTCATGTTTCCTCCCACAGTCCAAAGATGTGCAGGTTAGGGTGGATTGGCCATGCTAAATTGTCCCATAGTGCCCAGGGATGTGCAGGTTAGGGTGGATTGGCCATGCTAAATTGTCCCATAGTGCCCAGGGATGTGCAGGTTAGGGTGGATTGGCCATGCTAAATTGTCCCATAGTGCCCAGGGATGTGCAGGTTAGGGTGGATTGGCCATGCTAAATTGTCCCATAGTGCCCAGGGATGTGCAGGTTAGGGTGGATTGGCCATGCTAAATTGTCCCACAGTGTCCAGGGATGTGCAGGTTAGGGTGGATTGGCCATGCTAAATTGTCCCACAGTGTTAGGTGCATGAGTCAGAGGGAATTGGGTCTGGGTGGGTTACCCGGAGGGTCGGTGTGGACTGGCTGGGCAAAGGGCCTGTTTCCACACTGTAGGGAATCTAATCAAAAACAAAAGTCTGGCCAGGATTCCTCAGCCAGGTGTAGATGGACGCAGTCAGTCATTCACACCGATCAACGTCGGCAAAAACCAAGGAACTCATTCCTGACTTTTGGCGGGATGTTACTCATGCCCCCCCCCCGCCCCCTACACATTAACAGCACAGAGGTGGAACGAGTGGAGAGTGTCAAGCTCCTGGGAGTGGTCACCCACAACAGGCTTCCTTGGGCTCTTCATGTGGACACACTGGTTACAAAGGCCCAACAACGTCTCTCCTTCCTCAGGCAGCTGAGGAAATGTGGCGTGACGGTGAATACCCTTGCCAACTTTTATAGGTGCACCATCGAGAGCATTCTGTCTGGGTGTATCACTACCTGGGATGGCAACTGTACCATTCAAGATCACCAGCCAGCAGACACTCAGAGAGCGACCCGAGAGCAATCACTCAGGCTCCATTTGAAGGGATCGATGTCAACTGTTTCCACTACGTCCTGAGGGAGCCTTGCTCTATAGATTGATCCCTGGCACAGTGCCACGGCTGACCACCAAGTGAAGCAGTATGGAGGCTCTATCGATGACTGCAATTTGATCAGTGCCCCACAGGACAGGAGAATCCGAACAATATCCGCTATTGTACACAGGAGGGCTTTACTCTTCCCCGAATCCTGTGCTGTCCCAGTCATACAGATGTACAGCACAGAAACACACCCTTCGGTCCATGCAGACCAGATATCCCAACCCAATCTCGTCCCACCTGCCAGCACCCGGCCCATATCCCTCCAAACCCTTCCTGTTCATGTACCCATCCAGATGCCTTTTTAATGTTGTAATTGTACCAACCTCCACCACTTCCTCTGCCAGCTCATTGCACACACGTACCACCCTCTGTGTGAAAAAGGTGCCCCTTAGGTCTCTTTTATATCTTTCCCCTCTCACCCTAAACCTATGCCCCTCTAGTTCTGGACTCAACCAAAAACTTGGTCTAGTTACCCTATCCATGCCCCTCAAGGTTTTATAAACCTCTTTAAGATTAGATTAGATTCTTTACAGTGTGGAAACAGACCCTTCGGCCCAACAAGTCCACACCGACCCACCAAAGAGTAACCCACCCAGACCTATTCCCCCACATTCACCCCTTCACCTAACATGACGGGCAATTTAGCATGGCCAATTCACCTAACCTGCACATCCCTGGGCACTATGGGACAATTTAGCATGGCCAATTCACCTGACCCGCACATCTTTGGACTGTGGGAGGAAACCGGAGCACCCGGAGGAAACCCACGCTGACACGGGGAGAATGTGCAAACTCCACACAGACAGTCACCCAAGGCAGGAGTTGAATCCATGTCTCTGGCGCTGTGAGGTAGTAGCGCTAACCACTGTGCCACCATGCCACCCGATTAAGGTCACCCCTCAGCCTCCAACACTCCAGGGAAAACAGCCCCAGCCTGTTCAGCCTCTCCCTGTAGCTCAAACCCTCCAACCCTGGCAACACCCTTGTAAATCTTTTCTGAATCCTTTCAAGTTACACAACATCTTTCCGATAGGAAGGAGACCAGAACTGCACGCAATATTCCAACAGTGGCCTAACCAATGTCCTGTACAACTGCAACATGACCCCCCAACTCCTGTACTCAATACTCTGACCAATAAAGGAAAGCATACCAAACACCTTCTTCACTATCCTCTCTACCTGCGACTCCACTTTCAAGGAGCTGTGAACCTGCACTCCAAGGTCTCTTTGTTCAGCAACACTCCCTAAGACCTTACCATTAAGTGAATAAGCCCTGCTAAGATTTGCTTTCCCAAAATACAGCACCTCACATTTATCTGAATTAAACTCCATCTGCCACTTCTCAGCCCATTGGTCCATCTGGTCAAGATCCTGTTGTAATCTGAGGAAACCTTCTTCGCTGTCCACTCCCCCTCCAATCCTGCTGGGAGTGTTTAATGGGGACAGTGAAGAGGGATGATGTGCCTGAAGGGCTTATGCCCAAAACGTTGACTCTCCTGCTCTTTGGATGCTGCCTGACCCACTGTGCTTTTCCAGCACCACACTCTCAACTCTGACCTCCAGCATCTGCAGTCCTCACTTTCTCCTAGAACTCTAACCAGCAGAGAGTGTGCCCCCGATACCCACTGGCCCCAGTTTGGCCAGGGCTCCGTGATGCCACACTCTGCCGAATGCAGCCTTGATGCCAAGGGTTGTCCCTCTCCCCTCCCCCTCTGGAATTCCGCTCTTTTGTCCATGGTTGAGCCAAGGCTGTAATGAGGTCAGGAGCTGAGTGACCCTGGGGGACCCCAAACTGGGCGTCACTGAGCAGGTTATTGCTGAGTGGGTGCTGTTTGATAGCCCTGTTAATGTCACCTTCCATCACTCCCCGATGACCGAGTGTAGACTGATGGGGCGGTAACTGGCCGGGTTGGATTTACCCTGCTTTTCATGGACAGGACATACCCGGGCAATTTGCCACTCTGCCCGGGTAGATGCCAGGGTTGGAACTGAACTGGAACAGCTTGGTAAGGACAGCAGCAAGTGCAGGAGCCCAGATCTTCAGGACTACAGCCGGAGTGTCGTCAGGGCCCATAGCCTTCCCAGTGTCCAGGATCTCCACCCGTTTCTCGATATCACGTGGAGTGAATGGAATTGGCTGAAGCCTGGTCTCTGTGATGCTGGGGCCTACTGGAGGAGGCCGTGATGGATCACCCACTCGACACTTTGGGCTGAAGATCGCTGCGGGAGCTTCTGTCTTATCTTTTTCCCCGATGGGCTGGGCTCTTCCATCAGGGAGGATGGGGATATCTGTGGGCCCTCCTCCTCCAACCAGCTGTGGAATTCTCCACACCCCCACCCCATTCCCGACTGGATATGGCAGGACGGCAGAGCTTTGATCTGATCCGTTGGGTGGGGGAATCACTCAGCTCTGCCCATCACTTGCTGCTCCTGTTGTCTGGTAGCTTCACCAGGTTGGCACCTGATCTTCAGGTGTGCCCAGTTGCTGCTCAGGCATGTGTGTTGCTCCCCTGGCTTGATGGGAATGGTTAAGTGGGGGATACGCCAGGTTACAGATTGCACTGGAATACACTTGTGCTGCTATTGTTGGCCCACAGCACAGCATGGACTCCCGGGCTGGAGGTAAGATCTGTGCAACATCCGTCCCATGGAGCACAGTGGTAAGTGCCACACAACAGGATGAAGGGCATTCTCAATGGGAAGGTGGCGCTCTGTCTCCACCAGGACTCTGTGTGGTGGTCACACGGACACCATCGAACAGATTGCTAACCGGGAGACTGGATAAGCTTCTCTCGGGTTGGGTTTGCTCCACGTGTTGTGCCCAACGGAGAATTACCACCGCGTCAGCCACGGGAGGACGGCGGGTGGGAAACAGCAGGAGGTCTCCTCACCCCGCAGACACAACGGGAGAATCGACAGCAACACCGAGGGGGGACAAGGAGGTGAGGGAAGGCCGAGAGGGAGAGCACACAGGCAAGGAGGAGGAGAGTACTGCACAGACAGGAAAACAGGAGGGGTTAGAGTGAGAAGGGGGAAGAGAGTGACACCGAGGAGGACAAAAGGGAGTGGGAAGACAGGCAGATACATCTTAGATAGACAGAGTAACGCAGAATTAAACAAGGTGACACACAAACCAGGCAGGACTGTACCGCAGTGTTACACAGTGACAGACCTGTCCCCACCAGTACTGTACCCCAGTGTTACACAGTGACAGACCTGTCCCCACCAGTACTGTACCCCAGTGTTACACAGTGACACAACTGTCCCCACCAGTACTGTACCCCAGTGTTACACAGTGACAGACCTGTCCCCACCAGTACTGTACCCCAGTGTTACACAGTGACAGACCTGTCCCCACCAGTACTGTACCCCAGTGTTACACAGTGACAGACCTGTCCCCACCAGTACTGTACCCCAGTGTTATACAGTGACAGACCTGTCCCCACCAGTACTGTACCCCAGTGTTACGCAGTGACAGACCTGTCCCCACCAGTACTGTACCCCAGTGTTACACAGTGACAGACCTGTCCCCACCAGTACTGTACCCCAGTGTTACGCAGTGACAGACCTGTCCCCACCAGTACTGTACCCCAGTGTTACACAGTGACAGACCTGTCCCCACCAGTACTGTACCCCAGTGTTACGCAGTGACAGACCTGTCCCCACCAGTACTGTACCCCAGTGTTACGCAGTGACAGACCTGTCCCCACCAGTACTGTACCCCAGTGTTACACAGTGACAGACCTGTCCCCACCAGTACTGTACCCCAGTGTTACACAGTGACAGACCTGTCCCCACCAGTACTGTACCCCAGTGTTACACAGTGACAGACCTGTCCCCACCAGTACTGTACCCCAGTGTTATACAGTCTTGGATCCTTTCCTCAGCAGAGAAATGAGAATCCTGCATGGAGGTGAGGATAGGCTCCAACAGCCCAGGAGCGGACTGGAACCGGCCACTGTGAAGTTGGTGCGGACACTGAGGCTCAGGATGATGCTGCCAACATTTGGTGACAAACCGCAGGCTTTCCCTGGAATCCCCCTGCGGAGAGCGGAGACAGGAAGGGGACGGTGCTGCCGTTGCCTGTGGGGAGCCCAAAGGGGTCATCTTTCCTGGGTTAGCCAACCTGGCAAGTCCACATGCCAGCCTCACAGCCGTACTCCCATGTGCTGTGGCCAGTTCCTGGGCCCAGCCAGCAGCAGACAGAGGTGCAGGGGAAGGAGTACGCCATGTCAGGCAGGGACACGGCTGAGGTCAACTCGCCAGAACCTCGGCATTCCAGCAGAGGCAAGGCCGGAGGGCAGGGCCGGAGCTCTGAACCTGCCCAAGGGGTTACTCCCCCTCTGACAGGCCCCTGTCCAGGCTGGAGGATTGCGGTAAGGTGCAGCGCCTCTCCGACACTGGCTCAGCGTTGTCAGACCAGTCTCACCTGTGGCTCCCAGCGCATTTCCCAGCGTGGCAGAGGCCCTTCGGCCGAGGGAATCGGTGCTGCTAACACACGGGTGATCAACGTCTCTGCCCGCGCCTGCCGCCTGAAAGGGACCAACCGCTTCCACCCAGACACGCCCACAAGGCACCCTCACCCACCCCCACCTCAGGCATCAGGGCCCATTCTCGCTGGCACCAGGACAGTCTTCCTCCCCGGCCCCACACCCCACACCAGCGCCAGGCAATGGCTGTCCCAGCAAGTCCTGCCAGCTCTGACTCTGCCACAACACCCATGGGTACCAGCGACCATCCCTCCGGGCACCAGACCCCGACGGCTCAGGGGATACAACACACAATGCTCCCCCCACCACACCAGCGAGGGTGACACACACAACCAAACCTCCCATCAGCGTCAGGCTCTCTCTCCCTGCCCCAGTCGGAGCGTCAGTCTCTCTCTCCCTCCCCAGTAGTGTCAGTCTCTCTCTCTCTCTCTCTCTCTCCCTGCAGTAGTGTCAGTCTCTCCCCCTTCCCCTGTAGTTGTGTCAGTCTCTCCCCCTTCCCCTGTAGTTGTGTCAGTCTCTCTCTCTCCCCCCCCACCATAGTACTGTCAGTCGCCCTCTCCCCCTGCAGTAGTGTCAGTCTCCCCCTCTCCCCCTGCAGTAGTGTCAGTCTCCTCTTCTCCCCCTGTAGTACTGTCAGTCTCCCCCTCCCCCTGTAGTAGTGCCAGTCTCCCCCTCCCCCTGTAGTAGTGCCAGTCTCCCCCTCCCCCTGTAGTAGTGCCAGTCTCCCCCTTTCCCCCTACAGTAGTGCCAGTCTCCCCCTTTCCCCCTACAGTAGTGCCAGTCTCCCCCTCCCCCTGTAGTAGTGTCAGTCTCTCTGTCTCCCCCTTCCCCTGTAGTGTCAGTCTCTCCCCCTCCCCCTGTAGTAGTGTCAGTCTCTCTCTCCCCCTGTAGTGTCAGTCTCCCTCCCCCCCCACCATAGTAGTGCCAGTCTCCCCCTCTCCCCCTGCAGTAGTGTCAGTCTCCCCCTCCCCCTGTAGTTGTGTCAGTCTCTCTCTCTCTCTCTCTCTCTCTCTCTCCCTCCCCCTGTAGTAGTGTCAGTCTCTCTCTCCCCCTGTAGTAGTGTCAGTCTCTCTCTCTCTCCCCCCCACCATAGTAGTGTCAGTCTCTCTCTCCCCCTGCAGTAGGGCCAGTCTCCCCCTCTCCCCCTGCAGTAGGGCCAGTCTCCCCCTCTCCCCCTGCAGTAGGGCCAGTCTCCCCCTCTCCCCCTGCAGTAGGGCCAGTCTCCCCCTCTCCCCCTGCAGTAGGGCCAGTCTCCCCCTCTCCCCCTGCAGTAGGGCCAGTCTCCCCCTCTCCCCCTGCAGTAGGGCCAGTCTCCCCCTCTCCCCCTGCAGTAGGGCCAGTCTCCCCCTCTCCCCCTGCAGTAGGGCCAGTCTCCCCCTCTCCCCCTGCAGTAGGGCCAGTCTCCCCCTCTCCCCCTGCAGTAGGGCCAGTCTCCCCCTCTCCCCCTGCAGTAGGGCCAGTCTCCCCCTCTCCCCCTGCAGTAGGGCCAGTCTCCCCCTCTCCCCCTGCAGTAGGGCCAGTCTCCCCCTCTCCCCCTGCAGTAGGGCCAGTCTCCCCCTCTCCCCCTGCAGTAGGGCCAGTCTCCCCCTCTCCCCCTGCAGTAGGGCCAGTCTCCCCCTCTCCCCCTGCAGTAGGGCCAGTCTCCCCCTCTCCCCCTGCAGTAGGGCCAGTCTCCCCCTCTCCCCCTGCAGTAGGGCCAGTCTCCCCCTCTCCCCCTGCAGTAGGGCCAGTCTCCCCCTCTCCCCCTGCAGTAGGGCCAGTCTCCCCCTCTCCCCCTGCAGTAGGGCCAGTCTCCCCCTCTCCCCCTGCAGTAGGGCCAGTCTCCCCCTCTCCCCCTGCAGTAGGGCCAGTCTCCCCCTCTCCCCCTGCAGTAGGGCCAGTCTCCCCCTCTCCCCCTGCAGTAGGGCCAGTCTCCCCCTCTCCCCCTGCAGTAGGGCCAGTCTCCCCCTCTCCCCCTGCAGTAGGGCCAGTCTCCCCCTCTCCCCCTGCAGTAGGGCCAGTCTCCCCCTCTCCCCCTGCAGTAGGGCCAGTCTCCCCCTCTCCCCCTGCAGTAGGGCCAGTCTCCCCCTCTCCCCCTGCAGTAGGGCCAGTCTCCCCCTCTCCCCCTGCAGTAGGGCCAGTCTCCCCCTCTCCCCCTGCAGTAGGGCCAGTCTCCCCCTCTCCCCCTGCAGTAGGGCCAGTCTCCCCCTCTCCCCCTGCAGTAGGGCCAGTCTCCCCCTCTCCCCCTGCAGTAGGGCCAGTCTCCCCCTCTCCCCCTGCAGTAGGGCCAGTCTCTCTCTCCACCTGCAGTAGTGTCAGTCTCTCCCCCTCGCCCCCTGCAGTTGTGTCAGTCTCCCCCTCCCCCCCTGCAGAAGCCTCAGTCTCCCCCTCCCCCTGTAGTAGCATCAGTCTCCCTCTCTCCCTCTCCCCCCCTTGTTGTAGTGTCAGATTCCCCCACCCCATGTTGTAGTGTCAGTCTCTCTCTCTTCCCCCCCCGCAGTAGTGTCAGTCTCTCTCTCTCTCTCCCCCTGTTGCGGTGTCAGTCTCTCTCTCTCTCTCTCTCCCCCTGTAGTAGTGTCAGTCTCCCCCTCTCCCTGTAGTGGTGTCAGTCTCTCTCTCTCTCTCTCCCTCTCTCTCTCCCCCCCCCCCCGTAGAAGTGTCAGTCTCTCTCTCTCCCCCCCGTAGTAGTATCAGTCTCTCTCTCTCTCCCCCTGTCGTAGCGTCAGGCGCCCCCTCCCCCTGTCGTAGTGTCAGTCTCTCCCCCTCCCCCTGTAGTAGCGTCAGTCCCTCTCGCTCCCCCCCTTGTAGTAGTGTCAGTCTCCCTCTCCCCCTGTAGTAGTGTCAGTCTCTCTCTCTCGCGCTCCCTCTCCCCATGTCGTAGTGTCAGTCTCTCCCCCTCCCCCTGTCGTAGTGTCAGTCGCTCCCCCTCCCCCTGTCGTAGTGTCAGGCACCCCCTCCCCCTGTCGTAGTGTCAGTCTCCCCCTCTCCCCCTGTAGTGGTGCCCGTCTCCCTCTCCCCCCATAGTAGTGTCAGTCTCTCTCTCTCTCTC
This sequence comes from Hemiscyllium ocellatum, assembly GCF_020745735.1. Lineage (NCBI taxonomy): Eukaryota > Metazoa > Chordata > Chondrichthyes > Orectolobiformes > Hemiscylliidae > Hemiscyllium > Hemiscyllium ocellatum. The sequence goes on from NW_026867524.1 coordinate 187,119, forward strand.
TCTCTCTCCTCACCCCCTGTAGTGGTGTCAGTCTCTCTCTCTCCCCCTGTAGTGGTGTCAGTCTCTCTCTCTCTCTCTCTCCCCCTGTAGTAGTGTCAGTCTCCCCCTCTCCCTGTAGTGGTGTCAGTCTCTCTCTCTCTCCCCCTGTAGTAGTGTCAGTCTCCCCCTCTCCCTGTAGTGGTGTCAGTCTCTCTCTCTCTCTCTCTCCCCCTGTAGTAGTGTCAGTCTCCCCCTCTCCCTGTAGTGGTGTCAGTCTCTCTCTCTCTCTCTCTCTCTCTCCCCCTGTAGTAGTGTCAGTCTCCCCCTCTCCCTGTAGTGGTGTCAGTCTCTCTCTCTCTCTCTCTCTCTCTCTCCCTGTAGTGGTGTCAGTCTCTCTCTCTCTCTCTCTCCCCCCCCTGTAGTGGTGTCAGTCTCTCTCTCTCTCTCTCTCTCTCTCTCTCTCTCTCCCTGTAGTGGTGTCAGTCTCTCTCTCTCTCTCTCTCTCCCTGTAGTGGTGTCAGTCTCTCTCTCTCTCTCTCTCTCTCTCCCCCCGTAGTAGTGTCAGTCTCTCTCTCTCTCCTCACCCCCTGTAGTGGTGTCAGTCTCTCTCTCTCCCCCTGTAGTGGTGTCAGTCTCTCTCTCTCTCTCTCCCCCTGTAGTAGTGTCAGTCTCCCCCTCTCCCTGTAGTGGTGTCAGTCTCTCTCTCTCTCCCCCTGTAGTAGTGTCAGTCGCCCCCTCTCCCTGTAGTGGTGTCAGTCTCTCTCTCTCTCTCTCTCCCCCTGTAGTAGTGTCAGTCTCCCCCTCTCCCTGTAGTGGTGTCAGTCTCTCTCTCTCTCTCTCTCTCTCCCCCTGTAGTAGTGTCAGTCTCCCCCTCTCCCTGTAGTGGTGTCAGTCTCTCTCTCTCTCTCTCTCTCTCTCTCCCTGTAGTGGTGTCAGTCTCTCTCTCTCTCTCTCTCTCTCTCTCCCCCCCTGTAGTGGTGTCAGTCTCTCTCTCTCTCTCTCTCCCCCTGTAGTGGTGTCAGTCTCTCTCTCTCTCTCTCTCTCTCCCTGTAGTGGTGTCAGTCTCTCTCTCTCTCTCTCTCTCTCTCTCTCTCCCTGTAGTGGTGTCAGTCTCTCTCTCTCTCTCTCTCTCTCTCTCTCTCCCTGTAGTGGTGTCAGTCTCTCTCTCTCTCTCCCCCCCTGTAGTGGTGTCAGTCTCTCTCTCTCTCTCTCTCTCTCTCTCTCCCTGTAGTGGTGTCAGTCTCTCTCTCTCTCTCTCTCTCTCCCCCCCTGTAGTGGTGTCAGTCTCTCTCTCTCTCTCTCTCTCTCTCTCTCCCCCTGTAGTGGTGTCAGTCTCTCTCTCTCTCTCTCTCCCTGTAGTGGTGTCAGTCTCTCTCTCTCTCTCTCTCCCTGTAGTGGTGTCAGTCTCTCTCTCTCTCTCTCTCTCTCTCTCTCTCTCTCCCTGTAGTGGTGTCAGTCTCTCTCTCTCTCTCCCCCCCTGTAGTGGTGTCAGTCTCTCTCTCTCTCTCCCCCCCTGTAGTGGTGTCAGTCTCTCTCTCTCTCTCCCCCCCTGTAGTGGTGTCAGTCTCTCTCTCTCTCTCCCCCCCTGTAGTGGTGTCAGTCTCTCTCTCTCTCTCTCTCTCTCTCTCCCTGTAGTGGTGTCAGTCTCTCTCTCTCTCTCCCCCCCTGTAGTGGTGTCAGTCTCTCTCTCTCTCTCCCCCCCTGTAGTGGTGTCAGTCTCTCTCTCTCTCTCTCTCTCTCCCTGTAGTGGTGTCAGTCTCTCTCTCTCTCTCTCCCCCCCTGTAGTGGCGTCAGTCTCTCTCTCTCTCCCCCCCTGTAGTGGTGTCAGTCTCTCTCTCTCTCCCCCCCTGTAGTGGTGTCAGTCTCTCTCTCTCTCCCCCCCCCCTGTAGTGGTGTCAGTCTCTCTCTCTCTCCCCCCCTGTAGTGGTGTCAGTCTCTCTCTCTCTCCCCCCCTGTAGTGGTGTCAGTCTCTCTCTCTCTCCCCCCCTGTAGTGGTGTCAGTCTCTCTCTCTCTCCCCCCCTGTAGTGGTGTCAGTCTCTCTCTCTCTCCCCCCCTGTAGTGGTGTCAGTCTCTCTCTCTCTCCCCCCCTGTAGTGGTGTCAGTCTCTCTCTCTCTCTCCCCCCCTGTAGTGGTGTCAGTCTCTCTCTCTCTCCCCCCCCCTGTAGTGGTGTCAGTCTCTCTCTCTCTCTCTCCCCCTGCAGTGGTGTCAGTCTCTCTCTCTCTCCCCCCCTGTAGTGGTGTCAGTCTCTCTCTCTCTCCCCCCCCCTGTAGTGGTGTCAGTCTCTCTCTCTCTCCCCCTGCAGTGGTGTCAGTCTCTCTCTCTCTCTCCCCCTGTAGTGGTGTCAGTCTCTCTCTCTCTCTCCCCCTGTCGTAGTGTCAGTCTCTCCCCCTCCCCCTGTAGTAGTGTCAGTCACTCTCTCTCCCCCTGTGGTAGTGTCAGTCGCTCTCTCTCTCACCCACCCTGTAGTAGTGTCAGTCGCTCTCTCTCTCTCCCACCCTGTAGTGTCAGTCTCTCTCTCCCACCCTGTAGTAGTGTCAGTCTCTCTCTCTCTCCCACCCTGTAGTGTCAGTCTCTCTCTCTCTCCCCCTGTAGTAGTGTCAGTCTCCCTCTCCCCCTGTAGTAGTGTCAGTCTCCCTCTCCCCCTGTAGTAGTGTCAGTCTCTCTCTCACCCACCCTGTAGTAGTGTCAGTCTCTCTCTCGCGCTCCCTCTCCCCATGTCGTAGTGTCAGTCTCTCCCCCTCCCCCGTCGTAGTGTCAGTCTCTCCCCCTCCCCCTGTCGTAGTGTCAGGCGCCCCCTCCCCCTGTAGTAGTGTCAGTCTCTCCCCTCCCCCTGTAGTAGTGTCAGTCTCTCTCTCTCTCTCTCCTCACCCCATGTCGTGGTTTCAGTCTCTCTCTCTCTCTCCCCCCTGTAGTGGTGTCAGTCTCTCTCTCTCTCTCCCCCTGTAGTGGTGTCAGTCTCTCTCTCTCTCTCCCCCTGTAGTGGTGTCAGTCTCTCTCTCTCTCTCCCCCTGTAGTGGTGTCAGTCTCTCTCTCTCTCTCTCCCCCTGTAGTGGTGTCAGTCTCTCTCTCTCTCTCCCCCTGTAGTGGTGTCAGTCTCTCTCTCTCTCTCCCCCTGTAGTGGTGTCAGTCTCTCTCTCTCTCTCTCCCCCTGTAGTGGTGTCAGTCTCTCTCTCTCCCCCTGTAGTGGTGTCAGTCTCTCTCTCTCTCTCTCTCCCCCTGTAGTGGTGTCAGTCTCTCTCTCTCTCCTCACCCCATGTCGTAGTGTCAGTCTCTCTCTCTCCCCCTGTAGTAGTGTCGGTCTCTCTCTCTCCCCCTGTAGTGGTGTCAGTCTCTCTCTCTCTCTCTCCCCCTGTAGTGGTGTCAGTCTCTCTCTCTCTCTCCCCCTGTAGTGGTGTCAGTCTCTCTCTCTCTCTCCCCCTGTAGTGGTGTCAGTCTCTCTCTCTCTCTCTCCCCCTGTAGTGGTGTCAGTCTCTCTCTCTCTCTCTCCCCCTGTAGTGGTGTCAGTCTCTCTCTCTCTCTCTCTCCCCCTGTAGTGGTGTCAGTCTCTCTCTCTCTCCTCACCCCATGTCGTAGTGTCAGTCTCTCCCCCTCCCCCTGTAGTAGTGTCAGTCACTCTCTCTCCCCCTGTGGTAGTGTCAGTCGCTCTCTCTCTCACCCACCCTGTAGTAGTGTCAGTCGCTCTCTCTCTCTCCCACCCTGTAGTGTCAGTCTCTCTCTCCCACCCTGTAGTAGTGTCAGTCTCTCTCTCTCTCCCACCCTGTAGTGTCAGTCTCTCTCTCTCTCCCCCTGTAGTAGTGTCAGTCTCCCTCTCCCCCTGTAGTAGTGTCAGTCTCCCTCTCCCCCTGTAGTAGTGTCAGTCTCTCTCTCACCCACCCTGTAGTAGTGTCAGTCTCTCTCTCGCGCTCCCTCTCCCCATGTCGTAGTGTCAGTCTCTCCCCCTCCCCCGTCGTAGTGTCAGTCTCTCCCCCTCCCCCTGTCGTAGTGTCAGGCGCCCCCTCCCCCTGTCGTAGTGTCAGTCTCTCCCCCTCCCCCTGTAGTAGTGTCAGTCTCTCTCTCTCTCTCTCCTCACCCCATGTCGTGGTTTCAGTCTCTCTCTCTCTCTCCCCCTGTAGTGGTGTCAGTCTCTCTCTCTCTCTCCCCCTGTAGTGGTGTCAGTCTCTCTCTCTCTCTCCCCCTGTAGTGGTGTCAGTCTCTCTCTCTCTCTCCCCCTGTAGTGGTGTCAGTCTCTCTCTCTCTCTCTCCCCCTGTAGTGGTGTCAGTCTCTCTCTCTCTCTCCCCCTGTAGTGGTGTCAGTCTCTCTCTCTCTCTCCCCCTGTAGTGGTGTCAGTCTCTCTCTCTCTCTCTCCCCCTGTAGTGGTGTCAGTCTCTCTCTCTCCCCCTGTAGTGGTGTCAGTCTCTCTCTCTCTCTCTCTCCCCCTGTAGTGGTGTCAGTCTCTCTCTCTCTCCTCACCCCATGTCGTAGTGTCAGTCTCTCTCTCTCCCCCTGTAGTAGTGTCGGTCTCTCTCTCTCCCCCTGTAGTGGTGTCAGTCTCTCTCTCTCTCTCTCCCCCTGTAGTGGTGTCAGTCTCTCTCTCTCTCTCCCCCTGTAGTGGTGTCAGTCTCTCTCTCTCTCTCCCCCTGTAGTGGTGTCAGTCTCTCTCTCTCTCTCTCCCCCTGTAGTGGTGTCAGTCTCTCTCTCTCTCTCTCCCCCTGTAGTGGTGTCAGTCTCTCTCTCTCTCTCTCTCCCCCTGTAGTGGTGTCAGTCTCTCTCTCTCTCCTCACCCCATGTCGTAGTGTCAGTCTCTCTCTCTCCCCCTGTAGTAGTGTCGGTCTCTCTCTCTCCCCCTGTAGTGGTGTCAGTCTCTCTCTCTCTCTCTCCCCCTGTAGTGGTGTCAGTCTCTCTCTCTCTCTCCCCCTGTAGTGGTGTCAGTCTCTCTCTCTCTCTCCCCCTGTAGTGGTGTCAGTCTCTCTCTCTCTCTCCCCCTGTAGTGGTGTCAGTCTCTCTCTCTCTCTCCCCCTGTAGTGGTGTCAGTCTCTCTCTCTCTCTCTCCCCCTGTAGTGGTGTCAGTCTCTCTCTCTCTCTCTCCCCCTGTAGTGGTGTCAGTCTCTCTCTCTCTCTCTCTCCCCCTGTAGTGGTGTCAGTCTCTCTCTCTCTCCTCACCCCATGTCGTAGTGTCAGTCTCTCTCTCTCCCCCTGTAGTAGTGTCGGTCTCTCTCTCTCCCCCTGTAGTTGTGTCGGTCTCTCCCCCTCCCCCTGTAGTAGTGTCGGTCTCTCCCCCTCCCCCTGTAGTAGTGTCGGTCTCTCTCTCTCCCCCTGTAGTGGTGTCAGTCTCTCTCTCTCTCTCCCCCTGTAGTGGTGTCAGTCTCTCTCTCTCTCTCTCCCCCTGTAGTGGTGTCAGTCTCTCTCTCTCTCTCTCCCCCTGTAGTGGTGTCAGTCTCTCTCTCTCTCTCTCTCCCCCTGTAGTGGTGTCAGTCTCTCTCTCTCTCCTCACCCCATGTCGTAGTGTCGGTCTCTCCCCCTCCCCCTGTAGTTGTGTCGGTCTCTCCCCCTCCCCCTGTAGTTGTGTCGGTCTCTCCCCCTCCCCCTGTAGTAGTGTCGGTCTCTCCCCCTCCCCCTGTAGTAGTGTCGGTCTCTCCCCCTCCCCCTGTAGTAGTGTCGGTCTCTCCCCCTCCCCCTGTAGTAGTGTCGGTCTCTCCCCCTCCCCCTGTAGTAGTGTCGGCCTCTCCCCCTCCCCCTGTAGTAGTGTCGGCCTCTCCCCCTCCCCCTGTAGTAGTGTCGGCCTCTCCCCCTCCCCCTGTAGTAGTGTCGGCCTCTCCCCCTCCCCCTGTAGTAGTGTCGGCCTCTCCCCCTCCCCCTGTAGTAGTGTCGGCCTCTCCCCCTCCCCCTGTAGTAGTGTCGGCCTCTCCCCCTCCCCCTGTAGTAGTGTCGGCCTCTCCCCCTCCCCCTGTAGTAGTGTCGGCCTCTCCCCCTCCCCCTGTAGTAGTGTCGGCCTCTCCCCCTCCCCCTGTAGTAGTGTCGGTCTCTCCCCCTCCCCCTGTAGTAGTGTCGGTCTCTCCCCCTCCCCCTGTAGTAGTGTCGGTCTCTCCCCCTCCCCCTGTAGTAGTGTCGGTCTCTCCCCCTCCCCCTGTAGTAGTGTCGGTCTCTCCCCCTCCCCCTGTAGTAGTGTCGGTCTCTCCCCCTCCCCCTGTAGTAGTGTCGGTCTCTCCCCCTCCCCCTGTAGTAGTGACAGTCTCTCTCTCTCCCTGTAGTAGTGACAGTCTCTCTCTCTCCCCCTGTAATGTCAGTCTCCCCCCTCCCCCTGTAGTAGTGTCAGTCTCTCTCCCCCTCCCCCTGTAGTAGTGTCAGTCTCTCTCTCCCCCTGTAATGTCAGTCTCTCCCCCTCCCCCTGTAGTAGTGTCAGTCTCTCCCCCTCCCCCTGTAGTAGTGTCAGTCTCTCTCTCCCCCTGTAATGTCAGTCTCTCCCCCTCCCCCTGTAGTGTCAGTCTCTCCCCCTCCCCCTGTAGTAGTGACAGTCTCTCTCTCTCCCTGTATTAGTGACAGTCTCTCTCTCACTCCCCCCGTAGTAGTGTCAGTCTCTCACTCCCCCCGTAGTAGTGTCAGTCTCTCACTCCCCCCCGTAGTAGTCAGTCTCTCACTCCCCCCGTAGTAGTGTCAGTCTCTCACTCCCCCCGTAGTAGTGTCAGTTCTCCCCCTCCCCCTGTAGTAGTGTCGGTCTCTCCCCCTCCCCCTGTAGTAGTCGGTCTCTCCCCCTCCCCCTGTAGTAGTCGGTCTCTCCCCCTCCCCCTGTAGTAGTGTTGGTCTCTCTCTCTCTCTCTCTCCCACCATAGTAGTGTCAGTCTCCCCCTCCCCCTGTAGTAGTGCCAGTCTCTCTCTCTCCCTGTATTGGTGTCAGTCTCTCTCTCTCCCCCTGTAGTTGTGTCAGTCTCTCTCTCTCCCCCTGTAGTTGTGTCAGTCTCTCTCTCTCCCCCTGTAGTTGTGTCAGTCTCTCTCTCTCCCCCTGTAGTTGTGTCAGTCTCTCTCTCTCCCCCTGTAGTTGTGTCAGTCTCTCTCTCTCTCCCCCTGTAGTTGTGTCAGTCTCTCTCTCTCTCCCCCTGTAGTTGTGTCAGTCTCTCTCTCTCCCCCTGTAGTTGTGTCAGTCTCTCTCTCTCCCCCTGTAGTTGTGTCAGTCTCTCTCTCTCCCCCTGTAGTAGTGTCAGTCTCTCTCTCTCCCCCAGTAGTAATGTGTCGCCCCCTCTCCCCCTGTAGTAATGTCAGTCTCTCCCCCTCCCCCTGTAGTGTCAGTCTCCCCCCTCCCCCTGTAGTGTCAGTCTCCCCCCCTCCCCCTGTAGTGTCAGTCTCCCCCCCCTCCCCCTGTAGTGTCAGTCTCCCCCCCTCCCCCTGTAGTGTCAGTCTCCCCCCCTCCCCCTGTAGTGTCAGTCTCCCCCCCTCCCCCTGTAGTGTCAGTCACCCCCCCTCCCCCTGTAGTGTCAGTCACTCCCCCCCTCCCCCTGTAGTGTCAGTCTCTCTCTCTCCCCCTGTAGTTGTGTCAGTCTCTCTCTCTCCCCCTGTAGTTGTGTCAGTCTCTCTCTCTCCCCCTGTAGTTGTGTCAGTCTCTCTCTCTCTCTCTCTCTCTCCCCCCCGTAGAAGTGTCAGTCTCTCTCTCTCTCCCCCCCTGTAGTAGCGTCAGTCTCTCTCTCCTGCTGTAATACTGTCAGTCTCTCTCTCCCCCTGTAGTAGTGTCAGTCTCTCTCTCCTGCTGTAATAGTGTCAGTCTCTCTCTCCCCCCGTAGTAGTGTCAGTCCCTCTCGCTCCCCCCCCTGCAGTAGCGTCAGTCTCTCTCCCCCTGTAGTAGTGTCAGTCACTCTCTCGCCCCCTGTGGTAGTGTCAGTCGCTCTCTCTCTCACCCACCCTGTAGTAGTGTCAGTCGCTCTCTCTCTCTCCCACCCTGTAGTGTCAGTCTCTCTCTCCCACCCTGTAGTAGTGTCAGTCTCTCTCTCTCTCCCACCCTGTAGTAGTGTCAGTCTCTCTCTCTCTCCCACCCTGTAGTGTCAGTCTCTCTCTCTCTCCCCCTGTAGTAGTGTCAGTCTCTCTCGCTCCCCCCCGTAGTAGTGTCAGTCTCCCTCTCCCCCTGTAGTAGTGTCAGTCTCCCTCTCCCCCTGTAGTAGTGTCAGTCTCTCTCTCACCCACCCTGTAGTAGTGTCAGTCGCTCTCTCTCTCTCACCCACCCTGTAGTAGTGTCAGTCTCTCTCTCGCGCTCCCTCTCCCCATGTCGTAGTGTCAGTCTCTCCCCCTCCCCCTGTCGTAGTGTCAGTCTCTCCCCCTCCCCCTGTCGTAGTGTCAGGCGCCCCCTCCCCCTGTCGTAGTGTCAGTCTCTCCCCCTCCCCCTGTAGTGGTGCCCGTCTCCCTCTCCCCGCGTAGTAGTGTCAGTCTCTCTCTCTCTCTCTCTCCTCACCCCATGGCGTAGTGTCAGTCTCCCTCGCTCCCCCTGTAGTGGTGTCAGTCTCCCCCTCTCCCTGTAGTAGTGTCAGTCTCTCTCACTCCCCCTCCAGTAGTGTCAGTCACCCCCTCTCCCCCTGTAGTGTCAGTCTCTCCCCCTCCCCCTGTAGTGGTGTCAGTCTCTCTCTCTCTCTCTCCCCCTGTAGTGGTGTCAGTCTCTCTCTCTCTCTCTCTCTCCCCCTGTAGTGGTGTCAGTCTCTCTCTCTCTCTCTCCCCCTGTAGTGGTGTCAGTCTCTCTCTCTCTCTCTCTCCCCCTGTAGTGGTGTCAGTCTCTCTCTCTCTCTCTCTCCCACTGTAGTGGTGTCAGTCTCTCTCTCTCTCTCTCCCCCTGTAGTGGTGTCAGTCTCTCTCTCTCCCCCTGTAGTGGTGTCGGTCTCTCCCCCTCCCCCTGTAGTGGTGTCGGTCTCTCCCCCTCCCCCTGTAGTAGTGTCGGTCTCTCCCCCTCCCCCTGTAGTAGTGTCGGTCTCTCCCCCTCCCCCTGTAGTAGTGTCGGTCTCTCCCCCTCCCCCTGTAGTAGTGTCGGTCTCTCCCCCTCCCCCTGTAGTAGTGTCGGTCTCTCCCCCTCCCCCTGTAGTAGTGTCGGTCTCTCCCCCTCCCCCTGTAGTAGTGTCGGTCTCTCCCCCTCCCCCTGTAGTAGTGTCGGTCTCTCCCCCTCCCCCTGTAGTAGTGTCAGTCTCTCCCTCTCCCCCTGTAGTTGTGTCAGCCTCTCCCTCTCCCCCTGTAGTAATGTCAGTCTCTCTCTCTCCCCCTGTAGTGTCAGTCTCTCCCCCTCCCCCTGTAGTGTCAGTCTCTCCCCCTCCCCCTGTAGTGGTGTCAGTCTCTCTCTCTCTACCCCTGTAGTGGTGTCAGTCTCTCTCTCTCCCCCAGTAGTAATGTGTCGCCCCCTCTCCCCCTGTAGTAATGTCAGTCTCTCTCTCTCCCCCTGTAGTGTCAGTCTCTCCCCCTCCCCCTGTAGTGTCAGTCTCTCCCCCTCCCCCTGTAGTTGTGTCAGTCTCTCTCTCTCTCCCCCAGTAGTAATGAGTCTCCCCCTCTCCCCCTGTAGTTGTGTCAGTCTCTCCCTCTCCCCCTGTAGTTGTGTCAGTCTCTCCCTCTCCCCCTGTAGTAGTGTCAGTCTCTCCCCCTCCCCCTGTAGTGACAGTCTCTCCCCCTCCCCCTGTAGTGACAGTCTCTCTCTCTCCCTGTATTAGTGTCAGTCTCTCCCTCTCCCCCTGTAGTAGTGTCAGTCTCTCCCTCTCCCCCTGTAGTAGTGTCAGTCTCTCCCTCTCCCCCTGTAGTAGTGTCAGTCTCTCCCCCCCTCCCTGTAGTGTCAGTCTCGCCCTCTCCCCCAGTAGTAATGAGTCTCCCCCTCTCCCCCTGTAGTAGTGTCAGTCTCTCCCTCCCCCCCTGTAGTTGTGTCAGTCTCTCTCTCTCCCCCTGTAGTTGTGTCAGTCTCTCTCTCTCCCCCTGTAGTTGTGTCAGTCTCTCTCTCCCCCTGTAGTAGTCAGTCTCTCTCTCTCCCCCAGTAGTAATGTGTCGCCCCCTCTCCCCCTGTAGTAATGTCAGTCTCTCTCTCTCCCCCTGTAGTGTCAGTCTCTCCCCCACCCCCTGTAGTTGTGTCAGTCTCTCTCTCTCTCTCCCCCAGTAGTAATGAGTCTCCCCCTCTCCCCCTGTAGTTGTGTCAGTCTCTCCCTCTCCCCCTGTAGTTGTGTCAGTCTCTCTCACTCCCCCTCTAGTAGTGTCAGTCACCCCCTCTCCCCCTGTAGTGTCAGTCTCTCCCCCTCCCCCTGTAGTGGTGTCAGTCTCTCTCTCTCTACCCCTGTAGTGGTGTCAGTCTCTCTCTCTCCCCCAGTAGTAATGTGTCGCCCCCTCTCCCCCTGTAGTAATGTCAGTCTCTCTCTCTCCCCCTGTAGTGTCAGTCTCTCTCTCTCCCCCTGTAGTTGTGTCAGTCTCTCTCTCTCCCCCTGTAGTTGTGTCAGTCTCTCTCTCTCCCCCAGTAGTAATGTGTCGCCCCCTCTCCCCCTGTAGTAATGTCAGTCTCTCCCCCTCCCCCTGTAGTGTCAGTCTCTCCCCCTCCCCCTGTAGTGTCAGTCTCTCCCCCTCCCCCTGTAGTTGTGTCAGTCTCTCTCTCTCCCCCTGTAGTAGTGTCAGTCTCTCCCCCCCTCCCTGTAGTGTCAGTCTCTCCCTCTCCCCCAGTAGTAATGAGTCTCCCCCTCTCCCCCTGTAGTAGTGTCAGTCTCTCCCTCCCCCCCTGTAGTTGTGTCAGTCTCTCCCTCCCCCCCTGTAGTTGTGTCAGTCTCTCTCTCCCCCCCTGTAGTTGTGTCAGTCTCTCCCTCTCCCCCTGTAGTTGTGTCAGTCTCTCTCTCTCCCCCTGTAGTGTCAGTCTCTCCCCCTCTCCCTGTAGTAGTGTCAGTCTCTCTCACTCCCCCTCTAGTAGTGTCAGTCACCCCCTCTCCCCCTGGAGTGTCAGTCTCTCCCTCTCCCCCTGTAGTTGTGTCAGTCTCTCCCTCTCCCCCTGTAGTAATGTCAGTCTCTCTCTCTCCCCCTGTAGTGTCAGTCTCTCCCCCTCCCCCTGTAGTGTCAGTCTCTCCCCCTCCCCCTGTAGTAGTGTCAGTCTCTCTCACTCCCCCGCTAGTAGTGTCAGTCACCCCCTCTCCCCCTGTAGTGTCAGTCTCTCCCCCTCCCCCTGTAGTGGTGTCAGTCTCTCTCTCTCTACCACTGTAGTGGTGTCAGTCTCTCTCTCTCCCCCAGTAGTAATGTGTCGCCCCCTCTCCCCCTGTAGTAATGTCAGTCTCTCTCTCTCCCCCTGTAGTGTCAGTCTCTCTCTCTCCCCCTGTAGTTGTGTCAGTCTCTCTCTCTCCCCCTGTAGTTGTGTCAGTCTCTCTCTCTCCCCCTGTAGTAGTGTCAGTCTCTCTCTCTCCCCCTGTAGTAGTGTCAGTCTCTCTCTCTCCCCCAGTAGTAGTGTCAGTCTCTCTCTCTCCCCCAGTAGTAGTGTCAGTCTCTCTCTCTCCCCCAGTAGTAATGTGTCGCCCCCTCTCCCCCTGTAGTAATGTCAGTCTCTCTCTCTCCCCTGTAGTGTCAGTCTCTCCCCCTCCCCCTGTAGTTGTGTCAGTCTCTCTCTCTCCCCCTGTAGTTGTGTCAGTCTCTCTCTCTCCCCCAGTAGTAATGTGTCGCCCCCTCTCCCCCTGTAGTAATGTCAGTCTCTCTCTCTCCCCCTGTAGTGTCAGTCTCTCCCCCTCCCCCTGTAGTGTCAGTCTCTCCCCCTCCCCCTGTAGTTGTGTCAGTCTCTCTCTCTCTCTCCCCCAGTAGTAATGAGTCTCTCCCCCTCCCCCTGTAGTTGTGTCAGTCTCTCCCCCTCCCCCTGTAGTTGTGTCAGTCTCTCCCCCTCCCCCTGTAGTTGTGTCAGTCTCTCCCCCTCCCCCTGTAGTTGTGTCAGTCTCTCCCCCTCCCCCTGTATTAGTGACAGTCTCTCTCTCTCCCTGTATTACTGACAGTCTCTCTCTCTCCCTGTAGTAGTGACAGTCTCTCTCTCTCCCTGTAGTAGTGACAGTCTCTCTCTCTCCCTGTAGTAGTGTCAGTCTCTCCCTCTCCCCCTGTCGTAGTGTCAGTCTCTCCCCCCCTCCCTGTAGTGTCAGTCTCTCCCTCTCCCCCAGTAGTAATGAGTCTCCCCCTCCCCCCCTGTAGTTGTGTCAGTCTCTCTCTCCCCCCCTGTAGTTGTGTCAGTCTCTCCCTCCCCCCCTGTAGTTGTGTCAGTCTCTCTCTCCCCCCTGTAGTTGTGTCAGTCTCTCTCTCTCCCCCTGTAGTGTCAGTCTCTCTCTCTCCCCCTGTAGTTGTGTCAGTCTCTCTCTCTCCCCCAGTAGTAATGTGTCGCCCCCTCTCCCCCTGTAGTAATGTCAGTCTCTCTCTCTCCCCCAGTAATGTGTCGCCCCCTCTCCCCCTGTAGTAATGTCAGTCTCTCTCTCTCCCCCTGTAGTGTCAGTCTCTCCCCTCCCCCTGTAGTGTCAGTCTCTCCCCCTCCCCCTGTAGTGTCAGTCTCTCCCCCTCCCCCTGTAGTTGTGTCAGTCTCTCTCTCTCTCTCCCCCAGTAGTAATGAGTCTCTCCCCCTCCCCCTGTAGTTGTGTCAGTCTCTCCCCCTCCCCCTGTAGTTGTGTCAGTCTCTCTCTCTCCCTGTATTACTGACAGTCTCTCTCTCTCCCTGTAGTAGTGACAGTCTCTCTCTCTCCCTGTAGTAGTGACAGTCTCTCTCTCTCCCTGTAGTAGTGACAGTCTCTCTCTCTCCCTGTATTAGTGTCAGTCTCTCCCTCTCCCCCGGTAGTAGTGTCAGTCTCTCCCCCCCTCCCTGTAGTGTCAGTCTCTCCCTCTCCCCCAGTAGTAATGAGTCTCCCCCTCCCCCCCTGTAGTTGTGTCAGTCTCTCCCTCCCCCCCTGTAGTTGTGTCAGTCTCTCTCTCTCCCCCTGTAGTTGTGTCAGTCTCTCTCTCTCCCCCTGTAGTTGTGTCAGTCTCTCTCTCTCCCCCTGTAGTTGTGTCAGTCTCTCTCTCTCCCCCTGTAGTTGTGTCAGTCTCTCCCTCTCCCCCTGTAGTTGTGCCAGTCTCTCCCTCTCCCCCTGTAGTTGTGCCAGTCTCTCCCTCTCCCCCTGTAGTTGTGTCAGTCTCTCTCTCTCCCCCTGTAGTTGTGTCAGTCTCTCTCTCTCCCCCTGTAGTTGTGTCAGTCTCTCTCTCTCCCCCAGTAGTAATGTGTCGCCCCCTCTCCCCCTGTAGTAATGTCAGTCTCTCTCTCTCCCCCTGTAGTGTCAGTCTCTCCCCTCCCCCTGTAGTGTCAGTCTCTCCCCCTCCCCCTGTAGTGTCAGTCTCTCTCTCCCCCCCTGTAGTTGTGTCAGTCTCTCCCTCCCCCCCTGTAGTTGTGTCAGTCTCTCTCTCCCCCCCTGTAGTTGTGTCAGTCTCTCTCTCTCCCCTGTAGTGTCAGTCTCTCTCTCCCCCTGTAGTTGTGTCAGTCTCTCTCTCTCCCCCTGTAGTTGTGTCAGTCTCTCTCTCTCCCCCTGTAGTAATGTGTCGCCCCCTCTCCCCCTGTAGTAATGTCAGTCTCTCTCTCTCTCCCCCTGTAGTGTCAGTCTCTCCCCCTCCCCCTGTAGTTGTGTCAGTCTCTCTCTCTCTCTCTCCCCCAGTAGTAATGAGTCTCCCCCTCTCCCCCTGTAGTTGTGTCAGTCTCTCCCCCTCCCCCTGTAGTTGTGTCAGTCTCTCCCCCTCCCCCTGTAGTTGTGTCAGTCTCTCCCCCTCCCCCTGTAGTTGTGTCAGTCTCTCTCTCCCCCTGTAGTTGTGACAGTCTCTCTCTCTCCCTGTATTAGTGACAGTCTCTCTCTCTCCCTGTATTAGTGACAGTCTCTCTCTCTCCCTGTATTAGTGACAGTCTCTCTCTCTCCCCTGTAGTAGTGACAGTCTCTCTCTCTCCCTGTAGTAGTGACAGTCTCTCTCTCTCCCTGTAGTAGTGACAGTCTCTCTCTCTCCCTGTAGTAGTGACAGTCTCTCTCCCCCCCCTGTAGTTGTGTCAGTCTCTCCCTCTCCCTGTATTAGTGACAGTCTCTCTCTCTCCCTGTATTAGTGACAGTCTCTCTCTCTCCCTGTATTAGTGACAGTCTCTCTCTCCCCCTGTAGTAATGTGTCGCCCCCTCTCCCCCTGTAGTTGTGTCAGTCTCTCCCCCTCCCCCTGTAGTTGTGTCAGTCTCTCCCCTCCCCCTGTAGTTGTGTCAGTCTCTCTCTCCCCCTGTAGTTGTGACAGTCTCTCTCTCTCCCTGTATTAGTGACAGTCTCTCTCTCTCCCTGTATTAGTGACAGTCTCTCTCTCTCCCTGTAGTAGTGACAGTCTCTCTCTCTCCCTGTAGTAGTGACAGTCTCTCTCTCTCCCTGTAGTAGTGACAGTCTCTCTCTCTCCCTGTAGTAGTGACAGTCTCTCTCTCTCCCTGTAGTAGTGACAGTCTCTCTCTCCCCCTGTAGTTGTGTCAGTCTCTCCCTCTCCCTGTATTAGTGACAGTCTCTCTCTCTCCCTGTATTAGTGACAGTCTCTCTCTCTCCCTGTATTAGTGACAGTCTCTCTCTCTCCCTGTATTAGTGACAGTCTCTCTCTCCCCCTGTAGTAATGTGTCGCCCCCTCTCCCCCTGTAGTAATGTCAGTCTCTCTCTCTCCCCCTGTAGTGTCAGTCTCTCCCCCTCCCCCTGTAGTTGTGTCAGTCTCTCTCTCTCTCTCCCCCAGTAATGAGTCTCCCCCTCTCCCCCTGTAGTTGTGTCAGTCTCTCCCTCCCCCTGTAGTTGTGTCAGTCTCTCCCCCTCCCCCTGTAGTTGTGTCAGTCTCTCTCTCCCCCTGTAGTTGTGACAGTCTCTCTCTCTCCCTGTATTAGTGACAGTCTCTCTCTCTCCCTGTATTAGTGACAGTCTCTCTCTCTCCCTGTATTAGTGACAGTCTCTCTCTCTCCCTGTATTAGTGACAGTCTCTCTCTCTCCCTGTATTAGTGACAGTCTCTCTCTCTCCCTGTAGTAGTGACAGTCTCTCTCTCTCCCTGTAGTAGTGACAGTCTCTCTCTCTCCCTGTAGTAGTGACAGTCTCTCTCTCTCCCTGTAGTAGTGACAGTCTCTCTCTCTCCCTGTAGTAGTGACAGTCTCTCTCTCTCCCTGTAGTAGTGACAGTCTCTCTCCCCCCCCTGTAGTTGTGTCAGTCTCTCCCTCTCCCTGTATTAGTGACAGTCTCTCTCTCTCCCTGTATTAGTGACAGTCTCTCTCCCCCCCCCGTAGTTGTGTCAGTCTCTCTCTCCCCCCCGTAGTTGTGTCAGTCTCTCTCTCTCCCTGTATTAGTGACAGTCTCTCTCTCTCCCTGTATTAGTGACAGTCTCTCTCTCTCCCTGTAGTAGTGACAGTCTCTCTCTCTCCCTGTAGTAGTGACAGTCTCTCTCTCTCCCTGTAGTAGTGACAGTCTCTCTCTCTCTCTCCCTGTAGTTGTGTCAGTCTCTCTCTCCCCCCCTGTAGTTGTGTCAGTCTCTCTCTCCCCCCCTGTAGTTGTGTCAGTCTCTCTCTCCCCCCCTGTAGTTGTGTCAGTCTCTCTCTCTCCCCCCCTGTAGTGGTGTCAGTCTCTCTCTCTCTCCCCCCCTGTAGTGATGTCAGTCTCTCTCTCTCCCCCCCTGTAGTGGTGTCAGTCTCTCTCTCTCTCCCCCCCTGTAGTGGTGTCAGTCTCTCTCTCTCTCCCCCCTGTAGTGGTGTCAGTCTCTCTCTCTCTCCCCCCTGTAGTGGTGTCAGTCTCTCTCTCTCTCCCCCCCTGTAGTGGTGTCAGTCTCTCTCTCTCTCCCCCTGCAGTGGTGTCAGTCTCTCTCTCTCTCTCCCCCTGTAGTGGTGTCAGTCTCTCTCTCTCTCTCCCCCTGTCGTAGTGTCAGTCTTTCTCGCTCCCCCCTCTAGTAGTGTCAGTCTCTGTCGCTCCCCCCTCTAGTAGTGTCAGTCTTTCTCGCTCCCCCCTCTAGTAGTGTCAGTCTCTGTCGCTCCCCCCTCTAGTAGTGTCAGTCTCTCTCTCTCTCTCTGTAGTGGTGTCAGTCTCTCTCTCTCTCTCACCCTGTAGTGGTGTCAGTCTCTCTCGCTCTCTCTCTCTCTCCCTGTAGTGTCAGTCTCTCCCTATCCCCCTCTCCCCTGTAGTAGTGTCAGTCTCTCTCTCTCTCTCCCACTGTAGTAGTGTCAGTCTCTCTCTCTCTCCCCCTGTAGGAGTGTCAGTCTCTCTCTCTCTCCCACTGTAGTAGTGTCCGTCTCTCTCTCTCTCTCCCACTGTAGTAGTGTCAGTCTCTCTCTCTCTCCCACTGTAGTAGTGTCAGTCTCTATCTCTCTCCCCCTGTAGTAGTGTCAGTCTTTCTCGCTCCCCCCTCTAGTAGTGTCAGTCTCTGTCGCTCCCCCCTCTAGTAGTGTCAGTCTCTCTCTCGTTCCCGCCTGTAGTAGTGTCAGTCTCTCTCTCTCCCCGCCTCCCACTGTACTAGTGTCAGTCTCTCTCTCTCCCCCACTGTACTAGTGTCAGTCTCTTTCTCACTCCCACTGTAGTAGTGTCAGTCTCGCTTTCTCTCTCCTACTGTAATGTCAGTCTCTCTTTCTCTCTCCTACTGTAATGTCAGTCTCTCTCTCTCTCTCCCACTGTAGTAGTGTCAGTCCCTCTCTCCACCCCTCTGGTAGTGTCAGTCTCTGTCGCTCCCCCCTCTAGTAGTGTCAGTCTCTCTCTCGTTCCCGCCTGTAGTAGTGTCAGTCTCTCTCTCTCCCACTGTAGTAGTGTCAGTCCCTCTCTCCACCCCTCTGGTAGTGTCAGTCTCTGTCGCTCCCCCCTCTAGTAGTGTCAGTCTCTCTCTCGTTCCCGCCTGTAGTAGTGTCAGTCTCTCTCTCTCCCCCACTGTACTAGTGTCAGTCTCTTTCTCTCTCCCACTGTAGTAGTGTCAGTCTCGCTTTCTCTCTCCTACTGTAATGTCAGTCTCTCTTTCTCTCTCCTACTGTAATGTCAGTCTCTCTCTCTCTCT
Source organism: Hemiscyllium ocellatum (assembly GCF_020745735.1). Classification (NCBI taxonomy): domain Eukaryota; kingdom Metazoa; phylum Chordata; class Chondrichthyes; order Orectolobiformes; family Hemiscylliidae; genus Hemiscyllium; species Hemiscyllium ocellatum. Next base: position 204,053 of record NW_026867524.1, read on the forward strand.
CCCACTGTAGTAGTGTCAGTCTCTCTCTCTCCCCGCCTCCCACTGTACTAGTGTCAGTCTCTCTCTCTCTCCCACTGTACTAGTGTCAGTCTCTCTCTCTCTCCCACTGTACTAGTGTCAGTCTCTCTCTCTCTCCCACTGTACTAGTGTCAGTCTCTCTCTCTCTCCCACTGTACTAGTGTCAGTCTCTCTCTCTCTCTCCCACTGTACTAGTGTCAGTCTCTCTCTCTCTCCCACTGTAGTAGTGTCAGTCTCGCTTTCTCTCTCCTACTGTAATGTCAGTCTCTCTCTCTCTCTCCCACTGTAGTAGTGTCAGTCTCTCTCTCTCCCCGCCTCCCACTGTACTAGTGTCAGTCTCTCTCTCTCTCCCACTGTACTAGTGTCAGTCTCTCTCTCTCTCCCACTGTACTAGTGTCAGTCTCTCTCTCTCTCCCACTGTACTAGTGTCAGTCTCGCTTTCTCTCTCCTACTGTAATGTCAGTCTCTCTTTCTCTCTCCTACTGTAATGTCAGTCTCTCTCTCTCCCACTGTACTAGTGTCAGTCTCTCTCTCTCTCCCACTGTAGTAGTGTCAGTCTCGCGCTCTCTCTCTCCTACTGTAATGTCAGTCTCTCTCTCTCTCTCCCACTGTAGTAGTGTCAGTCTCTCTCTCTCTCCCACTGTAGTAGTGTCAGTCTCTCTCTCTCTCCCACTGTACTAGTGTCAGTCTCTCTCTCTCTCCCACTGTACTAGTGTCAGTCTCTCTCTCTCTCCCACTGTACTAGTGTCAGTCTCTCTCTCTCTCCCACTGTACTAGTGTCAGTCTCTCTCTCTCTCTCCCACTGTACTAGTGTCAGTCTCTCTCTCTCTCCCACTGTACTAGTGTCAGTCTCTCTCTCTCTCCCACTGTACTAGTGTCAGTCTCTCTCTCTCTCTCCCACTGTACTAGTGTCAGTCTCTCTCTCTCTCCCACTGTACTAGTGTCAGTCTCGCTTTCTCTCTCCTACTGTAATGTCAGTCTCTCTTTCTCTCTCCTACTGTAATGTCAGTCTCTCTCTCTCTCTCCCACTGTACTAGTGTCAGTCTCTCTCTCTCTCTCTCCCACTGTACTAGTGTCAGTCTCTCTCTCTCTCTCTCCCACTGTACTAGTGTCAGTCTCTCTCTCTCTCCCACTGTACTAGTGTCAGTCTCTCTCTCTCTCCCACTGTACTAGTGTCAGTCTCGCTTTCTCTCTCCTACTGTAATGTCAGTCTCTCTTTCTCTCTCCTACTGTAATGTCAGTCTCTCTCTCTCTCTCCCACTGTACTAGTGTCAGTCTCTCTCTCTCTCTCTCCCACTGTACTAGTGTCAGTCTCTCTCTCCCACTGTACTAGCGTCAGTCTCTCTCTCTCTCCCACTGTACTAGTGTCAGTCTCTCTCTCTCTCCCACTGTACTAGTGTCAGTCTCGCTTTCTCTCTCCTACTGTAATGTCAGTCTCTCTTTCTCTCTCCTACTGTAATGTCAGTCTCTCTCTCTCCCACTGTACTAGTGTCAGTCTCTCTCTCTCTCTCCCACTGTACTAGTGTCAGTCTCTCTCTCTCTCTCCCACTGTACTAGTGTCAGTCTCTCTCTCTCTCTCTCCCACTGTACTAGTGTCAGTCTCTCTCTCTCTCCCACTGTACTAGTGTCAGTCTCTCTCTCTCTCCCACTGTACTAGTGTCAGTCTCTCTCTCTCTCCCACTGTACTAGTGTCAGTCTCTCTCTCTCTCCCACTGTACTAGTGTCAGTCTCTCTCTCTCTCCCACTGTACTAGTGTCAGTCTCTCTCTCTCTCCCACTGTACTAGTGTCAGTCTCTCTCTCTCTCTCCCACTGTACTAGTGTCAGTCTCTCTCTCTCTCCCACTGTACTAGTGTCAGTCTCTCTCTCTCTCTCCCACTGTACTAGTGTCAGTCTCTCTCTCTCTCCCACTGTACTAGTGTCAGTCTCTCTCTCTCTCCCACTGTACTAGTGTCAGTCTCTCTCTCTCTCCCACTGTACTAGTGTCAGTCTCTCTCTCTCTCCCACTGTACTAGTGTCAGTCTCTCTCTCTCTCCCACTGTACTAGTGTCAGTCTCTCTCTCTCTCCCACTGTACTAGTGTCAGTCTCTCTCTCTCTCCCACTGTACTAGTGTCAGTCTCTCTCTCTCTCCCACTGTACTAGTGTCAGTCTCTCTCTCTCTCCCACTGTACTAGTGTCAGTCTCTCTCTCTCTCCCACTGTACTAGTGTCAGTCTCTCTCTCTCTCCCACTGTACTAGTGTCAGTCTCTCTCTCTCTCCCACTGTACTAGTGTCAGTCTCTCTCTCTCCCACTGTACTAGTGTCAGTCTCTCTCTCTCTCCCACTGTACTAGTGTCAGTCTCTCTCTCTCTCTCCCACTGTACTAGTGTCAGTCTCTCTCTCTCTCCCACTGTACTAGTGTCAGTCTCTCTCTCTCTCCCACTGTACTAGTGTCAGTCTCTCTCTCTCTCCCACTGTACTAGTGTCAGTCTCTCTCTCTCTCCCACTGTACTAGTGTCAGTCTCTCTCTCTCTCCCACTGTACTAGTGTCAGTCTCTCTCTCTCCCACTGTACTAGTGTCAGTCTCTCTCTCTCTCCCACTGTACTAGTGTCAGTCTCTCTCTCTCTCCCACTGTACTAGTGTCAGTCTCTCTCTCTCTCCCACTGTACTAGTGTCAGTCTCTCTCTCTCTCCCTGTAGTAGTGTCAGTCTCTCCCTATCCCCCTCTCCCCCTGTAGTAGTGTCAGTCTCTCTCTCTCTCTCCCACTGTAGTAGTGTCAGTCTCTCTCTCTCTCTCCCACTGTACTAGTGTCAGTCTCTCTCTCTCTCTCCCACTGTACTAGTGTCAGTCTCTCTCTCTCTCTCTCCCACTGTAGTAGTGTCAGTCTCTCTCTCTCTCCCCCGTAGTAGTGTCAGTCTCTCTCTCTCTCTCCCACTGTAGTAGTGTCAGTCTCTCTCTCTCTCCCCGTAGTAGTGTCAGTCTCTCTCTCTCTCTCCCACTGTAGTAGTGTCAGTCTCTCTCTCTCTCCCCGTAGTAGTGTCAGTCTCTCTCTCTCTCCCCTGTAGTAGTGTCAGTCTCTCTCTCTCTCCCACTGTACTAGTGTCAGTCTCTCTCTCTCTCCCACTGTACTAGTGTCAGTCTCTCTCTCTCTCTCCCTGTAGTAGTGTCAGTCTCTCCCTATCCCCCTCTCCCCCTGTAGTAGTGTCAGTCTCTCTCTCTCTCTCCCACTGTAGTAGTGTCAGTCTCTCTCTCTCTCTCCCACTGTACTAGTGTCAGTCTCTCTCTCTCTCCCCCGTAGTGTCAGTCTCTCTCTCTCTCTCCCCCGTAGTAGTGTCAGTCTCTCTCTCTCTCCCCCGTAGTAGTGTCAGTCTCTCTCTCTCTCCCCCGTAGTAGTGTCAGTCTCTCTCTCTCTCTCCCACTGTAGTAGTGTCAGTCTCTCTCTCTCTCCCCTGTAGTAGTGTCAGTCTCTCTCTCTCCCCTGTAGTAGTGTCAGTCTCTCTCTCTCTCTCCCACTGTACTAGTGTCAGTCTCTCTCTCTCTCCCCCGTAGTAGTGTCAGTCTCTCTCTCTCTCCCCCGTAGTAGTGTCAGTCTCTCTCTCTCTCTCCCACTGTAGTAGTGTCAGTCTCTCTCTCTCTCCCACTGTAGTAGTGTCAGTCTCTCTCTCTCTCTCCCTGTAGTAGTGTCAGTCTCTCCCTATCCCCCTCTCCCCCTGTAGTAGTGTCAGTCTCTCTCTCTCTCCCCCTGTAGTAGTGTCAGTCTCTCTCTCTCTCCCCCGTAGTAGTGTCAGTCTCTCTCTCTCTCTCCCACTGTAGTAGTGTCAGTCTCTCTCTCTCTCTCCCACTGTAGTAGTGTCAGTCTCTCTCTCTCTCTCTCTCCCTGTAGTAGTGTCAGTCTCTCCCTATCCCCCTCCCCCTGTAGTAGTGTCAGTCTCTCTCTCTCTCTCCCACTGTAGTAGTGTCAGTCTCTCTCTCTCTCCCCCTGTAGTAGTGTCTGTCTCTCTCTCTCTCTCCCCCGTAGTAGTGTCAGTCTCTCTCTCTCTCTCCCACTGTACTGTCAGTCTCTCTCTCTCTCCCACTGTAGTAGTGTCAGTCTCTCTCTCTCTCCCACTGTAGTAGTGTCAGTCTCTCTCTCTCTCCCCACTGTAGTAGCGTCAGTCTCTCTCTCTCTCCCACTGTAGTAGTGTCAGTCTCTCTCTCTCTCTCCCTGTAGTAGTGTCAGTCTCTCCCTATCCCCTCTCCCCCTGTAGTAGTGTCAGTCTCTCTCTCTCTCTCCCACTGTAGTAGCGTCAGTCTCTCTCTCTCTCCCACTGTAGTAGTGTCAGTCTCTCTCTCTCTCTCCCTGTAGTAGTGTCAGTCTCTCCCTATCCCCTCTCCCCCTGTAGTAGTGTCAGTCTCTCTCTCTCTCTCCCCTGTAGTAGTGTCAGTCTCTCTCTCTCTCCCCTGTAGTAGTGTCAGTCTCTCTCTCTCTCCCCCGTAGTAGTGTCAGTCTCTCTCTCTCTCCCCCTGTAGTAGTGTCAGTCTCTCTCTCTCTCTCCCACTGTAGTAGTGTCAGTCTCTCTCTCTCTCCCCCTGTAGTAGTGTCAGTCTCTCTCTCTCCCCCCGTAGTAGTGTCAGTCTCTCTCTCTCTCCCCTGTAGTAGTGTCAGTCTCTCTCTCTCTCCCACTGTAGTAGTGTCAGTCTCTCTCTCTCTCCCACTGTAGTAGTGTCAGTCTCACTCTCTCTCCCCCGTAGTAGTGTCAGTCTCTCTCTCTCTCTCCCACTGTAGTAGTGTCTGTCTCTCTCTCTCTCTCCCCCGTAGTAGTGTCAGTCTCTCTCTCTCTCTCTCCCACTGTAGTAGTGTCAGTCTCTCTCTCTCTCTCCCACTGTAGTAGTGTCAGTCTCTCTCTCTCTCCCACTGTAGTAGTGTCAGTCTCTCTCTCTCTCCCACTGTAGTAGTGTCAGTCTCTCTCTCTCTCCCACTGTAGTAGTGTCAGTCTCTCTCTCTCTCCCACTGTAGTAGTGTCAGTCTCTCTCTCTCTCCCACTGTAGTAGTGTCAGTCTCTCTCTCTCCCACTGTAGTAGTGTCAGTCTCTCTCTCTCTCCCACTGTAGTAGTGTCAGTCTCTCTCTCTCTCCCCCCCTGTAGTGGTGTCAGTCTCTCTCTCTCTCTCCCCCTGTAGTGGTGTCAGTCTCTCTCTCTCTCTCCCACTGTAGTGTCAGTCTCTCTCTCTCTCTCCCACTGTTGTAGTGTCAGTCTCTCTCTCTCTCTCCCACTGTTGTAGTGTCAGTCTCTCTCTCTCTCTCCCACTGTAGTGTCAGTCTCTCTCTCTCTCTCCCACTGTAGTAGTGTCAGTCTCTCTCTCTCTCTCCCACTGTAGTAGTGTCAGTCTCTATCTCTCTCCCCCTGTAGTAGTGTCAGTCTTTCACGCTCCCCCCTCTAGTAGTGTCAGTCTCTGTCGCTCCCCCCTCTAGTAGTGTCAGTCTCTGTCGCTCCCCCCTCTAGTAGTGTCAGTCTCTCTCTCTCTCCCTGTAGTGGTGTCAGTCTCTCTCTCTCTCTCACCCTGTAGTGGTGTCAGTCTCTCTCGCTCTCTCTCTCTCTCCCTGTAGTAGTGTCAGTCTCTCCCTATCCCCCTCTCCCCCTGTAGTGTCAGTCTCTCTCTCTCTCTCCCACTGTAGTAGTGTCAGTCTCTCTCTCTCCCCCTGTAGTAGTGTCAGTCTCTCTCTCTCTCCCCCGTAGTAGTGTCAGTCTCTCTCTCTCTCTCCCACTGTAGTAGTGTCAGTCTCTCTCTCTCTCCCCGTAGTAGTGTCAGTCTCTCTCTCTCTCTCCCACTGTAGTAGTGTCAGTCTCTCTCTCTCTCTCCCACTGTAGTAGTGTCAGTCTCTCTCTCTCCCACTGTAGTAGTGTCAGTCTCTCTCTCTCCCACTGTAGTAGTGTCAGTCTCTCTCTCTCTCTCCCACTGTAGTAGTGTCAGTCTCTCCCTATCCCCTCTCCCCCTGTAGTAGTGTCAGTCTCTCTCTCTCTCTCCCACTGTAGTAGTGTCAGTCTCTCTCTCTCTCTCCCACTGTAGTAGTGTCAGTCTCTCTCTCTCTCTCCCCCGTAGTAGTGTCAGTCTCTCTCTCTCTCTCCCACTGTAGTAGTGTCAGTCTCTCTCTCTCTCTCCCACTGTAGTGTCAGTCTCTCTCTCTCTCTCCCACTGTAGTAGTGTCAGTCTCTCTCTCTCTCTCCCACTGTAGTAGTGTCAGTCTCTCTCTCTCTCTCCCACTGTAGTGTCAGTCTCTCTCTCTCTCTCCCACTGTAGTAGTGTCAGTCTCTCTCTCTCTCTCTCCCACTGTAGTAGTGTCAGTCTCTCTCTCTCTCTCTCCCCCGTAGTAGTGTCAGTCTCTCTCTCTCTCTCCCACTGTAGTGTCAGTCTCTCTCTCTCTCTCCCACTGTAGTAGTGTCAGTCTCTCTCTCTCTCTCCCACTGTAGTGTCAGTCTCTCTCTCTCTCTCCCACTGTAGTAGTGTCAGTCTCTCTCTCTCTCTCCCACTGTAGTAGTGTCAGTCTCTCTCTCTCTCTCTCCACTGTAGTAGTGTCAGTCTCTCTCTCTCTCCCCCACTGTAGTAGTGTCAGTCTCTCTCTCTCTCTCCCACTGTAGTAGTGTCAGTCTCTCTCTCTCTCTCCCACTGTAGTAGTGTCAGTCTCTCTCTCTCTCTCCCACTGTAGTAGTGTCCGTCTCTCTCTCTCCCACTGTAGTAGTGTCAGTCTCTCTCTCTCTCTCCCACTGTAGTAGTGTCAGTCTTTCTCGCTCCCCCCTCTAGTAGTGTCAGTCTCTGTCGCTCCCCCCTCTAGTAGTGTCAGTCTTTCTCAATCCCCCCTCTAGTAGTGTCAGTCTCTGTCGCTCCCCCCTCTAGTAGTGTCAGTCTCTCTCTCTCTCCCTGTAGTGGTGTCAGTCTCTCTCTCTCTCTCACCCTGTAGTGGTGTCAGTCTCTCTCGCTCTCTCTCTCTCCCTGTAGTGTCAGTCTCTCCCTATCCCCCTCTCCCCTGTAGTAGTGTCAGTCTCTCTCTCTCTCTCCCACTGTAGTAGTGTCAGTCTCTCTCTCTCTCCCCTGTAGTAGTGTCAGTCTCTCTCTCTCTCCCCCTGTAGTAGTGTCAGTCTCTCTCTCTCTCCCACTGTAGTAGTGTCAGTCTCTCTCTCTCTCTCCCACTGTAGTAGTGTCCGTCTCTCTCTCTCTCTCCCACTGTAGTAGTGTCAGTCTCTATCTCTCTCCCCCTCTAGTAGTGTCAGTCTCTGTCGCTCCCCCCTCTAGTAGTGTCAGTCTCTGTCGCTCCCCCCTCTAGTAGTGTCAGTCTCTCTCTCTCTCCCTGTAGTGGTGTCAGTCTCTCTCTCTCTCTCACCCTGTAGTGGTGTCAGTCTCTCTCGCTCTCTCTCTCTCTCCCTGTAGTGTCAGTCTCTCCCTATCCCCTCTCCCCCTGTAGTAGTGTCAGTCTCTCTCTCTCTCTCCCACTGTAGTAGTGTCAGTCTCTCTCTCTCTCCCCCTGTAGTAGTGTCAGTCTCTCTCTCTCTCCCCCGTAGTAGTGTCAGTCTCTCTCTCTCTCCCCCTGTAGTAGTGTCAGTCTCTCTCTCTCTCTCCCACTGTAGTAGTGTCAGTCTCTCTCTCTCTCTCCCTGTAGTAGTGTCAGTCTCTCCCTATCCCCCTCTCCCCCTGTAGTAGTGTCAGTCTCTCTCTCTCTCTCCCACTGTAGTAGTGTCAGTCTCTCTCTCTCTCTCCCACTGTAGTAGTGTCAGTCTCTCTCTCTCTCTCCCACTGTAGTAGTGTCAGTCTCTCTCTCTCTCTCCCACTGTAGTGTCAGTCTCTCTCTCTCTCCCACTGTAGTAGTGTCAGTCTCTCTCTCTCTCTCCCACTGTAGTAGTGTCAGTCTCTCTCTCTCTCTCCCACTGTAGTGTCAGTCTCTCTCTCTCTCTCCCACTGTAGTAGTGTCAGTCTCTCTCTCTCTCTCCCACTGTAGTAGTGTCAGTCTCTCTCTCTCTCTCTCCCACTGTAGTAGTGTCAGTCTCTCTCTCTCTCTCCCACTGTAGTAGTGTCAGTCTCTCTCTCTCTCCCACTGTAGTAGTGTCAGTCTCTCTCTCTCTCTCCCACTGTAGTAGTGTCAGTCTCTATCTCTCTCTCCCTGTAGTAGTGTCAGTCTTTCTCGCTCCCCCTCTAGCAGTGTCAGTCTCTGTCGCTCCCCCCTCTAGTAGTGTCAGTCTTTCTCGCTCCCCCCTCTAGTAGTGTCAGTCTCTGTCGCTCCCCCCTCTAGTAGTGTCAGTCTCTCTCTCTCTCTCCCTGTAGTGGTGTCAGTCTCTCTCTCTCTCTCACCCTGTAGTGGTGTCAGTCTCTCTCGCTCTCTCTCTCTCTCCCTGTAGTGGTGTCAGTCTCTCTCTCTCTCTCTGTAGTGGTGTCAGTCTCTCTCTCTCTCTCTGTAGTGGTGTCAGTCTCTCTCTCTCTCCCCTGTAGTGGTGTCAGTCTCTCTCTCTCTCCCCCTGTAGTAATGTCAGTCTCTCTCTCTCTCCCCCGTAGTAGTGTCAGTCTCTCTCTCTCTCTCCCCCCCGTAGTAGTGTCAGTCTCTCTCTCTCTCTCTCTCCCTCTCCCTCTCCCCATGTAGTAATGTCAGTCTCTCTCTCTCTCTCTCCCTCTCCCCATGTCGTAATGTCAGTCTCTCTCTCTCTCTCTCTCTCTCTCCCCCCGTAGTAGTGTCAGTCTCTCTCTCTCTCTCCCTCCCTCTCCCCCTGTAGTAGTGTCAGTCTCTCCCTCTCCCCCTGTAGTAGTGTCAGTCTCCCTCTCCCTCTCTCCCCCTGTAGTGTCAGTCTCCCTCTCCCTCTCTCCCCCTGTAGTGTCAGTCTGGCAGTCTCCCTCTCCCCCTGCAGTGGTGGCAGTCTCCCTCTCCCCCTGCAGTGGTGGCAGTCTCCCTCTCCCCCTGCAGTGGTGGCAGTCTCCCTCTCCCCCTGCAGTGGTGGCAGTCTCCCTCTCCCTCTCTCCCCCTGCAATGTCAGTGTGGCAGCCTCTCTCTCCCCCTGTAATGTCAGTCTGGCAGTCCCTCTCTCCCCCTGTAATGTCAGTCTGGCAGTCCCTCTCTCCCCCTGTAATGTCAGTCTGTCAGTCCCTCTCTCCCCTGTAATGTCAGTGTGGCAGTCTCCCTCTCCCCCTGTAGTAGTGTCAGTCTCCCTCTCCCCCTGTAGTAGTGTCAGTCTCCCTCTCCCCCTGTAGTAGTGTCAGTCTCCCTCTCCCCCTGTAGTAGTGTCAGTCTCCCTCTCCCTCTCTCCCCCTGTAATGTCAGTCTGGCAGTCTCCCTCTCCCCCTGCAGTGGTGGCAGTCTCCCTCTCCCCCTCTCCCCCTGTAATGTCAGTCTGTCAGTCTCCCTCTCCCTCTCTCCCCCTGTAATGTCAGTGTGGCAGTCCCTCTCTCCCCCTCTAATGTCAGTGTGGCAGTCTCCCTCTCCCCCTGCAGTAGTGTCAGTCTCCCTCTCTCCCCCTGCAGTAGTGTCAGTCTCCCTCTCTCCCCTGCAGTAGTGTCAGTCTCCCTCTCTCCCCCTGTAATGTCAGTCTGGCAGTCTCCCTCTCCCTCTCTCCCCCTGTAATGTCAGTGTGGCAGTCCCTCTCTCCCCCTCTAATGTCAGTGTGGCAGTCTCCCTCTCCCCCTGCAGTAGTGTCAGTCTCCCTCTCTCCCCCTGCAGTAGTGTCAGTCTCCCTCTCTCCCCCTGCAGTAGTGTCAGTCTCCCTCTCTCCCCCTGCAGTAGTGTCAGTCTCCCTCTCTCCCCCTGTAATGTCAGTCTGGCAGTCTCCCTCTCCCCCTCTCCCCCTGTCAGTCTCCCTCTCCCTCTCTCCCCTGTAATGTCAGTGTGGCAGTCCCTCTCTCCCCCTGTAATGTCAGTGTGGCAGTCTCCCTCTCCCCCTGCAGTAGTGTCAGTCTCCCTCTCTCCCCCTGTAGTAGTGTCAGTCTCCCTCTCTCCCCCTGCAGTAGTGTCAGTCTCCCTCTCTCCCCTGTAATGTCAGTCTGGCAGTCTCCCTCTCCCCCTGCAGTAGTGTCAGTCTCCCTCTCTCCCCCTGCAGTAGTGTCAGTCTCCCTCTCTCCCCCTGTAATGTCAGTCTGGCAGTCTCCCTCTCCCCCTCTCCCCCTGTAATGTCAGTCTGTCAGTCTCCCTCTCCCCCTCTCCCCCTGTAATGTCAGTCTGTCAGTCTCCCTCTCCCTCTCTCCCCCTGTAATGTCAGTGTGGCAGTCCCTCTCTCCCCCTGTAATGTCAGTGTGGCAGTCTCCCTCTCTCCCCCTGCAGTAGTGGCAGTCTCCCTCTCTCCCCCTGTAATGTCAGTCTGGCAGTCTCCCTCTCTCCCCTGTAATGTCAGTCTGGCAGTCTCCCTCTCCCCTGCAGTGGTGGCAGTCTCCCTCTCCCCCTGTAATGTCAGTCTGGCAGTCTCCCTCTCCCTCTCTCCCCCTGTAATGTCAGTGTGGCAGTCCCTCTCTCCCCCTGTAATGTCAGTGTGGCAGTCTCCCTCTCCCCCTGCAGTAGTGTCAGTCTCCCTCTCTCCCCCTGTAGTAGTGTCAGTCTCCCTCTCTCCCCCTGCAGTAGTGTCAGTCTCCCTCTCTCCCCCTGTAATGTCAGTCTGGCAGTCTCCCTCTCCCCCTGCAGTAGTGTCAGTCTCCCTCTCTCCCCTGCAGTAGTGTCAGTCTCCCTCTCTCCCCTGTAATGTCAGTCTGGCAGTCTCCCTCTCCCCCTCTCCCCCTGTAATGTCAGTCTGTCAGTCTCCCTCTCCCCCTCTCCCCCTGTAATGTCAGTCTGTCAGTCTCCCTCTCCCTCTCTCCCCCTGTAATGTCAGTGTGGCAGTCCCTCTCTCCCCCTGTAATGTCAGTGTGGCAGTCTCCCTCTCTCCCCCTGCAGTAGTGGCAGTCTCCCTCTCTCCCCCTGTAATGTCAGTCTGGCAGTCTCCCTCTCTCCCCCTGTAATGTCAGTCTGGCAGTCTCCCTCTCCCCCTGCAGTGGTGGCAGTCTCCCTCTCCCCCTGTAATGTCAGTCTGGCAGTCTCCCTCTCCCCCTGTAATGTCAGTCTGTCAGTCTCCCTCTCCCCCTCTCCCCCTGTAATGTCAGTCTGTCAGTCTCCCTCTCCCTCTCTCCCCCTGTAATGTCAGTGTGGCAGTCTCCCTCTCCCCCTGCAGTAGTGTCAGTCTCCCTCTCTCCCCCTGCAGTAGTGTCAGTCTCCCTCTCTCCCCCTGCAGTAGTGTCAGTCTCCCTCTCTCCCCCTGCAGTAGTGTCAGTCTCCCTCTCTCCCCCTGCAGTAGTGGCAGTCTCCCTCTCTCCCCCTGTAATGTCAGTCTGGCAGTCTCCCTCTCTCCCCCTGTAATGTCAGTCTGGCAGTCTCCCTCTCCCCCTGCAGTGGTGGCAGTCTCCCTCTCCCCCTGTAATGTCAGTCTGGCAGTCTCCCTCTCCCCCTCTCCCCCTGTAATGTCAGTCTGTCAGTCTCCCTCTCCCCCTCTCCCCCTGTAATGTCAGTCTGTCAGTCTCCCTCTCCCTCTCTCCCCCTGTAATGTCAGTGTGGCAGTCCCTCTCTCCCCCTGTAATGTCAGTGTGGCAGTCTCCCTCTCCCCCTGCAGTAGTGTCAGTCTCCCTCTCTCCCCCTGCAGTAGTGTCAGTCTCCCTCTCTCCCCCTGCAGTAGTGTCAGTCTCCCTCTCTCCCCCTGCAGTAGTGGCAGTCTCCCTCTCTCCCCCTGTAATGTCAGTCTGGCAGTCTCCCTCTCTCCCCCTGTAATGTCAGTCTGGCAGTCTCCCTCTCCCCCTGTAGTAGTGTCAGTCTCCCTCTCCCCCTCTCCCCCTGTAATGTCAGTCTGGCAGTCTCCCTCTCCCTCTCTCCCCCTGTAATGTCAGTGTGGCAGTCCCTCTCTCCCCCTGTAATGTCAGTGTGTCAGTCTCCCTCTCTCCCCCTGCAGTAGTGTCAGTCTCCCTCTCTCCCCCTGCAGTAGTGGCAGTCTCCCTCTCTCCCCCTGTAATGTCAGTCTGGCAGTCTCCCTCTCTCCCCCTGTAATGTCAGTCTGGCAGTCTCCCTCTCCCCCTGTAGTAGTGTCAGTCTCCCTCTCCCCCTCTCCCCCTGTAATGTCAGTCTGGCAGTCTCCCTCTCCCTCTCTCCCCCTGTAATGTCAGTGTGGCAGTCCCTCTCTCCCCCTGTAATGTCAGTGTGTCAGTCTCCCTCTCTCCCCCTGCAGTAGTGTCAGTCTCCCTCTCTCCCCCTGCAGTAGTGGCAGTCTCCCTCTCTCCCCCTGTAATGTCAGTCTGGCAGTCTCCCTCTCTCCCCCTGTAATGTCAGTCTGGCAGTCTCCCTCTCCCCCTGTAGTAGTGTCAGTCTCCCTCTCCCCCTCTCCCCCTGTAATGTCAGTCTGGCAGTCTCCCTCTCCCTCTCTCCCCCTGTAATGTCAGTGTGGCAGTCCCTCTCTCCCCCTGTAATGTCAGTGTGGCAGTCTCCCTCTCTCCCCCTGTAATGTCAGTGTGGCAGTCCCTCTCTCCCCCTGTAATGTCAGTGTGTCAGTCTCCCTCTCTCCCCCTGCAGTAGTGTCAGTCTCCCTCTCTCCCCCTGCAGTAGTGGCAGTCTCCCTCTCTCCCCCTGTAATGTCAGTCTGGCAGTCTCCCTCTCTCCCCCTGTAATGTCAGTCTGGCAGTCTCCCTCTCTCCCCCTGTAATGTCAGTCTGGCAGTCTCCCTCTCCCCCTGTAGTAGTGTCAGTCTCCCTCTCCCCCTCTCCCCCTGTAATGTCAGTCTGGCAGTCTCCCTCTCCCTCTCTCCCCCTGTAATGTCAGTGTGGCAGTCCCTCTCTCCCCCTGTAATGTCAGTGTGTCAGTCTCCCTCTCTCCCCCTGTAATGTCAGTGTGGCAGTCCCTCTCTCCCCCTGTAATGTCAGTGTGTCAGTCTCCCTCTCTCCCCCTGCAGTAGTGTCAGTCTCCCTCTCTCCCCCTGCAGTAGTGGCAGTCACCCTCTCTCCCCCTGTAATGTCAGTCTGGCAGTCTCCCTCTCTCCCCCTGTAATGTCAGTCTGGCAGTCTCCCTCTCCCCCCTGTAATGTCAGTCTGGCAGTCTCCCTCTCCCCCTGCAGTGGTGGCAGTCTCCCTCTCCCCCTGCAGTGGTGGCAGTCTCCCTCTCCCCTGCAGTGGTGGCAGTCTCCCTCTCCCCCTGCAGTGGTGGCAGTCTCCCTCTCCCCCTGCAGTGGTGGCAGTCTCCCTCTCCCCCTGCAGTGGTGGCAGTCTCCCTCTCCCCCTGCAGTGGTGGCAGTCTCCCTCTCCCCCTGCAGTGGTGGCAGTCTCCCTCTCCCCCTGCAGTGGTGGCAGTCTCCCTCTCCCCCTGCAGTGGTGGCAGTCTCCCTCTCCCCCTGCAGTGGTGGCAGTCTCCCTCTCCCCCTGCAGTGGTGGCAGTCTCCCTCTCCCCCTGCAGTGGTGGCAGTCTCCCTCTCCCCCTGCAGTGGTGGCAGTCTCCCTCTCCCCCTGCAGTGGTGGCAGTCTCTCTCACTCCCCCTGTAGTAGTGTCAGTCTCTCTCTCTCTCCCACTGTAGTAGTGTCAGTCTCTCTCTCTCTCCCACTGTACTAGTGTCAGTCTCTCTCTCTCTCCCACTGTACTAGTGTCAGTCTCTCTCTCTCTCCCCCACTGTAGTAGCGTCAGTCTCTCTCTCTCTCTCCCTGTAGTAGTGTCAGTCTCTCCCTATCCCCCTCTCCCCCTGTAGTAGTGTCAGTCTCTCTCTCTCTCTCCCACTGTAGTAGTGTCAGTCTCTCTCTCTCTCCCCCGTAGGAGTGTCAGTCTCTCTCTCTCTCTCCCACTGTAGTCGTGTCAGTCTCTCTCTCTCCCACTGTAGTAGTGTCAGTCTCTCTCTCTCTCTCCCTGTAGTAGTGTCAGTCTCTCCCTATCCCCCCTCCCCCTGTAGTAGTGTCAGTCTCTCTCTCTCTCTCCCACTGTAGTAGTGTCAGTCTCTCTCTCTCTCCCCCACTGTAGTAGCGTCAGTCTCTCTCTCTCTCCCACTGTAGTAGTGTGAGTCTCTCTCTCTCTCTCCCTGTAGTAGTGTCAGTCTCTCCCTATCCCCTCTCCCCCTGTAGTAGTGTCAGTCTCTCTCTCTCTCTCCCACTGTAGTAGTGTCAGTCTCTCTCTCTCTCCCCCTGTAGTGTCAGTCTCTCTCTCTCTCCCCCGTAGTAGTGTCAGTCTCTCTCTCTCTCCCCCGTAGTAGTGTCAGTCTCTCTCTCTCTCTCCCACTGTAGTAGTGTCAGTCTCTCTCTCTCTCTCCCACTGTAGTAGTGTCAGTCTCTCTCTCTCTCTCCCACTGTAGTAGTGTCAGTCTCTCTCTCTCTCTCCCTGTAGTAGTGTCAGTCTCTCCCTATCCCCCCTCCCCCTGTAGTAGTGTCAGTCTCTCTCTCTCTCTCTCCCACTGTAGTAGTGTCAGTCTCTCTCTCTCTCCCCCTGTAGTAGTGTCTGTCTCTCTCTCTCTCTCCCCCGTAGTAGTGTCAGTCTCTCTCTCTCTCTCCCACTGTAGTAGTGTCAGTCTCTCTCTCTCTCCCACGGTACTAGTGTCAGTCTCTCTCTCTCTCCCACTGTACTAGTGTCAGTCTCTCTCTCTCTCCCCCACTGTAGTAGCGTCAGTCTCTCTCTCTCTCCCACTGTAGTAGTGTCAGTCTCTCTCTCTCTCTCCCTGTAGTAGTGTCAGTCTCTCCCTATCCCCCTCTCCCCCTGTAGTAGTGTCAGTCTCTCTCTCTCTCTCCCACTGTAGTAGTGTCAGTCTCTCTCTCTCTCCCCGTAGTGTCAGTCTCTCTCTCTCTCTCTCCCACTGTAGTAGTGTCAGTCTCTCTCTCTCCCCCGTAGTAGTGTCAGTCTCTCTCTCTCTCCCACTGTAGTAGTGTCAGTCTCTCTCTCTCTCTCCCACTGTAGTAGTGTCAGTCTCTCTCTCTCTCTCCCTGTAGTAGTGTCAGTCTCTCCCTATCCCCCTCTCCCCCTGTAGTAGTGTCAGTCTCTCTCTCTCTCTCCCCCTGTAGTAGTGTCAGTCTCTCTCTCTCTCCCCCGTAGTGTCAGTCTCTCTCTCTCTCTCCCACTGTAGTAGTGTCAGTCTCTCTCTCTCTCTCCCACTGTAGTAGTGTCAGTCTCTCTCTCTCTCTCCCTGTAGTAGTGTCAGTCTCTCCCTATCCCCCCTCCCCCTGTAGTAGTGTCAGTCTCTCTCTCTCTCTCCCACTGTAGTAGTGTCAGTCTCTCTCTCTCTCCCCCTGTAGTAGTGTCTGTCTCTCTCTCTCTCTCCCCCGTAGTAGTGTCTGTCTCTCTCTCTCTCTCCCCCGTAGTAGTGTCAGTCTCTCTCTCTCTCTCCCACTGTAGTAGTGTCAGTCTCTCTCTCTCTCTCCCACTGTAGTAGTGTCAGTCTCTCTCTCTCTCTCTCCCACTGTAGTAGTGTCAGTCTCTCTCTCTCTCTCCCACTGTAGTAGTGTCAGTCTCTCTCTCTCTCCCACTGTAGTAGTGTCAGTCTCTCTCTCTCTCCCACTGTAGTAGTGTCAGTCTCTCTCTCTCTCCCCCGTAGTAGTGTCAGTCTCTCTCTCTCTCTCCCACTGTAGTGTCAGTCTCTCTCTCTCTCTCCCCCGTAGTAGTGTCAGTCTCTCTCTCTCTCTCTCCCACTGTAGTAGTGTCAGTCTCTCTCTCTCTCTCCCACTGTAGTGTCAGTCTCTCTCTCTCTCTCCCACTGTAGTAGTGTCAGTCTCTCTCTCTCTCTCCCACTGTAGTGTCAGTCTCTCTCTCTCTCCCACTGTAGTAGTGTCAGTCTCTCTCTCTCTCTCCCACTGTAGTAGTGTCAGTCTCTCTCTCTCTCTCCCACTGTAGTAGTGTCAGTCTCTCTCTCTCTCTCCCACTGTAGTAGTGTCAGTCTCTCTCTCTCTCTCCCACTGTAGTAGTGTCAGTCTCTCTCTCCCTCTCCCACTGTAGTAGTGTCAGTCTCTCTCTCTCTCCCACTGTAGTAGTGTCAGTCTTTCTCGCTCCCCCCTCTAGTAGTGTCAGTCTCTGTCGCTCCCCCCTCTAGTAGTGTCAGTCTTTCTCGCTCCCCCCTCTAGTAGTGTCAGTCTCTGTCGCTCCCCCCTCTACTAGTGTCAGTCTCTCTCTCTCTCCCTGTAGTGGTGTCAGTCTCTCTCTCTCTCTCACCCTGTAGTGGTGTCAGTCTCTCTCGCTCTCTCTCTCTCTGCCTGTAGTAGTGTCAGTCTCTCCCTATCCCCCTCTCCCCCTGTAGTAGTGTCAGTCTCTCTCTCTCTCTCCCACTGTAGTAGTGTCAGTCTCTCTCTCTCCCCCTGTAGTAGTGTCAGTCTCTCTCTCTCCCCCGTAGTAGTGTAAGTCTCTCTCTCTCCCCCGTAGTAGTGTCAGTCTCTCTCTCTCTCTCCCACTGTAGTAGTGTCAGTCTCTCTCTCTCTCCCCCGTAGTAGTGTCAGTCTCTCTCTCTCTCCCACTGTAGTAGTGTCAGTCTCTCTCTCTCTCTCCCACTGTAGTAGTGTCAGTCTCTCTCTCTCTCCCACTGTAGTGTCAGTCTCTCTCTCTCTCTCCCACTGTAGTAGTGTCAGTCTCTCTCTCTCTCTCTCCCTGTAGTAGTGTCAGTCTCTCCCTATCCCCCTCTCCCCCTGTAGTAGTGTCAGTCTCTCTCTCTCTCACTGTAGTAGTGTCAGTCTCTCTCTCTCTCCCCCTGTAGTAGTGTCAGTCTCTCTCTCTCTCCCCCGTAGTAGTGTCAGTCTCTCTCTCTCTCCCACTGTAGTAGTGTCAGTCTCTCTCTCTCTCCCACTGTAGTAGTGTCAGTCTCTCTCTCTCTCTCCCACTGTAGTAGTGTCAGTCTCTCTCTCTCTCTCCCTGTAGTAGTGTCAGTCTCTCCCTATCCCCCTCTCCCCCTGTAGTAGTGTCAGTCTCTCTCTCTCTCTCCCACTGTAGTAGTGTCAGTCTCTCTCTCTCTCCCCCTGTAGTAGTGTCAGTCTCTCTCTCTCTCTCCCTGTAGTAGTGTCAGTCTCTCCCTATCCCCCCTCCCCCTGTAGTAGTGTCAGTCTCTCTCTCTCTCCCCCGTAGTGTCAGTCTCTCTCTCTCTCTCCCACTGTAGTAGTGTCAGTCTCTCTCTCTCTCTCCCTGTAGTAGTGTCACCCTCTCCCTATCCCCCCTCCCCCTGTAGTAGTGTCAGTCTCTCTCTCTCTCTCCCACTGTAGTAGTGTCAGTCTCTCTCTCTCTCCCCCTGTAGTAGTGTCTGTCTCTCTCTCTCTCTCCCTCCCACTGTAGTAGTGTCAGTCTCTCTCTCTCTCTCCCACTGTAGTAGTGTCAGTCTCTCTCTCTCTCTCCCACTGTAGTAGTGTCAGTCTCTCTCTCTCTCTCCCACTGTAGTAGTGTCAGTCTCTCTCTCTCTCTCCCACTGTAGTAGTGTCAGTCTCTCTCTCTCTCTCTCTCCCACTGTAGTAGTGTCAGTCTCTCTCTCTCTCCCACTGTAGTAGTGTCAGTCTCTCTCTCTCTCCCACTGTAGTAGTGTCAGTCTCTCTCTCTCTCCCACTGTAGTAGTGTCAGTCTCTCTCTCTCTCCCCCGTAGTAGTGTCAGTCTCTCTCTCTCTCCCACTGTAGTAGTGTCAGTCTCTCTCTCTCTCTCCCACTGTAGTAGTGTCAGTCTCTCTCTCTCTCTCCCACTGTAGTAGTGTCAGTCTCTCCCTATCCCCCTCTCCCCCTGTAGTAGTGTCAGTCTCTCTCTCTCTCTCCCACTGTAGTAGTGTCAGTCTCTCTCTCTCTCTCCCCCGTAGTAGTGTCAGTCTCTCTCTCTCCCCCGTAGTAGTGTCAGTCTCTCTCTCTCTCCCCCGTAGTAGTGTCAGTCTCTCTCTCTCTCTCCCCCGTAGTAGTGTCAGTCTCTCTCTCTCTCTCCCCCGTAGTAGTGTCAGTCTCTCTCTCTCTCCCACTGTAGTAGTGTCAGTCTCTCTCTCTCTCTCTCCCACTGTAGTAGTGTCAGTCTCTCTCTCTCTCCCACTGTAGTAGTGTCAGTCTCTCTCTCTCTCCCACTGTAGTAGTGTCAGTCTCTCTCTCTCTCCCCCGTAGTAGTGTCAGTCTCTCTCTCTCTCCCACTGTAGTAGTGTCAGTCTCTCTCTCTCTCTCCCACTGTAGTAGTGTCAGTCTCTCTCTCTCTCTCCCACTGTAGTAGTGTCAGTCTCTCCCTATCCCCCTCTCCCCCTGTAGTAGTGTCAGTCTCTCTCTCTCTCTCCACTGTAGTAGTGTCAGTCTCTCTCTCTCTCTCTCCCCCGTAGTAGTGTCAGTCTCTCTCTCTCTCTCCCACTGTAGTAGTGTCAGTCTCTCTCTCTCTCTCCCACTGTAGTAGTGTCAGTCTCTCTCTCTCTCTCCCACTGTAGTAGTGTCAGTCTCTCTCTCTCTCCCCCTGTAGTAGTGTCAGTCTCTCTCTCTCTCCCCCGTAGTAGTGTCAGTCTCTCTCTCTCTCCCACTGTAGTAGTGTCAGTCTCTCTCTCTCTCTCCCACTGTAGTAGTGTCAGTCTCTCTCTCTCGCCCCCTGTAGTGTCAGTCTCTCTCTCTCTCTCCCACTGTAGTAGTGTCAGTCTCTCTCTCTCTCTCCCACTGTAGTAGTGTCAGTCTCTCTCTCTCTCTCCCACTGTAGTAGTGTCAGTCTCTCTCTCTCCCACTGTAGTAGTGTCAGTCTCTCTCTCTCTCTCCCTGTAGTAGTGTCAGTCTCTCCCTATCCCCCTCCCCCTGTAGTAGTGTCAGTCTCTCTCTCTCTCTCCCACTGTAGTAGTGTCAGTCTCTCTCTCTCCCCCTGTAGTAGTGTCTGTCTCTCTCTCTCTCTCCCCCATAGTAGTGTCAGTCTCTCGCTCTCTCTCCCACTGTAGTAGTGTCAGTCTCTCTCTCTCTCTCCCACTGTAGTAGTGTCAGTCTCTCTCTCTCTCTCCCACTGTAGTAGTGTCAGTCTCTCTCTCTCTCTCCCACTGTAGTAGTGTCAGTCTCTCTCTCTCTCTCCCACTGTAGTAGTGTCAGTCTCTCTCTCTCTCCCACTGTAGTAGTGTCAGTCTCTCTCTCTCTCCCACTGTAGTAGTGTCAGTCTCTCTCTCTCTCTCCCACTGTAGTAGTGTCAGTCTCTCTCTCTCTCTCCCACTGTAGTAGTGTCAGTCTCTCTCTCTCTCTCCCTGTAGTAGTGTCAGTCTCTCCCTATCCCCCTCTCCCCCTGTAGTAGTGTCAGTCTCTCTCTCTCTCTCCCCCGTAGTAGTGTCAGTCTCTCTCTCTCTCTCCCACTGTACTAGTGTCAGTCTCTCTCTCTCTCCCACTGTACTAGTGTCAGTCTCTCTCTCTCTCCCACTGTACTAGTGTCAGTCTCTCTCTCTCTCCCCCACTGTAGTAGCGTCAGTCTCTCTCTCTCTCCCACTGTAGTAGTGTCAGTCTCTCTCTCTCTCTCCCTGTAGTAGTGTCAGTCTCTCCCTATCCCCCTCTCCCCCTGTAGTAGTGTCAGTCTCTCTCTCTCTCTCCCACTGTAGTAGTGTCAGTCTCTCTCTCTCTCCCCCGTAGTGTCAGTCTCTCTCTCTCTCTCCCACTGTAGTAGTGTCAGTCTCTCTCTCTCCCACTGTAGTAGTGTCAGTCTCTCTCTCTCTCTCCCTGTAGTAGTGTCAGTCTCTCCCTATCCCCCTCCCCCTGTAGTAGTGTCAGTCTCTCTCTCTCTCTCCCCCGTAGTAGTGTCAGTCTCTCGCTCTCTCTCCCACTGTAGTAGTGTCAGTCTCTCTCTCTCTCTCCCACTGTAGTAGTGTCAGTCTCTCTCTCTCTCTCCCACTGTAGTAGTGTCAGTCTCTCTCTCTCTCTCCCACTGTAGTAGTGTCAGTCTCTCTCTCTCTCCCACTGTAGTAGTGTCAGTCTCTCTCTCTCTCCCACTGTAGTAGTGTCAGTCTCTCTCTCTCTCCCACTGTAGTAGTGTCAGTCTCTCTCTCTCTCTCCCACTGTAGTAGTGTCAGTCTCTCTCTCTCTCTCCCTGTAGTAGTGTCAGTCTCTCCCTATCCCCCTCTCCCCCTGTAGTAGTGTCAGTCTCTCTCTCTCTCTCCCACTGCAGTAGTGTCAGTCTCTCTCTCTCCCCCGTAGTAGTGTCAGTCTCTCTCTCTCTCTCCCACTGTAGTAGTGTCAGTCTCTCTCTCTCTCTCCCACTGTAGTAGTGTCAGTCTCTCTCTCTCTCTCCCACTGTAGTGTCAGTCTCTCTCTCTCTCTCCCACTGTAGTAGTGTCAGTCTCTCTCTCTCTCTCCCACTGTAGTAGTGTCAGTCTCTCTCTCTCTCTCCCACTGTAGTGTCAGTCTCTCTCTCTCTCTCCCACTGTAGTGTCCGTCTCTCTCTCTCTCTCCCACTGTAGTAGTGTCAGTCTCTATCTCTCTCCCCCTGTAGTAGTGTCAGTCTTTCTCGCTCCCCCCTCTAGTAGTGTCAGTCTCTGTCGCTCCCCCCTCTAGTAGTGTCAGTCTTTCTCGCTCCCCCCCTCTAGTAGTGTCAGTCTCTGTCGCTCCCCCCTCTAGTAGTGTCAGTCTCTCTCTCTCTCCCTGTAGTGGTGTCAGTCTCTCTCTCTCTCTCACCCTGTAGTGGTGTCAGTCTCTCTCGCTCTCTCTCTCTCTCCCTGTAGTGTCAGTCTCTCCCTATCCCCCTCTCCCCCTGTAGTAGTGTCAGTCTCTCTCTCTCTCTCCCACTGTAGTAGTGTCAGTCTCTCTCTCTCTCCCCCTGTAGTAGTGTCAGTCTCTCTCTCTCTCCCTGTAGTAGTATCAGTCTCTCCCTATCCCCCTCTCCCCCTGTAGTAGTGTCAGTCTCTCCCTCTCTCTCCCACTGTAGTAGTGTCAGTCTCTCTCTCTCTCCCCCTGTAGTGTCAGTCTCTCTCTCTCTCCCCCGTAGTAGTGTCAGTCTCTCTCTCTCTCTCCCACTGTAGTAGTGTCAGTCTCTCTCTCTCTCTCTCCCACTGTAGTAGTGTCAGTCTCTCTCTCTCTCCCCCGTAGTAGTGTCAGTCTCTCTCTCTCTCCCACTGTAGTAGTGTCAGTCTCTCTCTCTCTCTCCCTGTAGTAGTGTCAGTCTCTCCCTATCCCCCTCTCCCCCTGTAGTAGTGTCAGTCTCTCTCTCTCTCTCCCACTGTAGTAGTGTCAGTCTCTCTCTCTCTCTCCCCCGTAGTAGTGTCAGTCTCTCTCTCTCTCTCCCACTGTAGTGTCAGTCTCTCTCTCTCTCTCCCACTGTAGTAGTGTCAGTCTCTCTCTCTCTCTCCCACTGTAGTAGTGTCAGTCTCTCTCTCTCTCTCCCACTGTAGTAGTGTCAGTCTCTCTCTCTCTCTCCCACTGTAGTAGTGTCAGTCTCTCTCTCTCTCTCTCCCACTGTAGTAGTGTCAGTCTCTCTCTCCCACTGTAGTAGTGTCAGTCTCTCTCTCTCTCCCACTGTAGTAGTGTCAGTCTCTATCTCTCTCTCCCTGTAGTAGTGTCAGTCTTTCTCGCTCCCCCCTCTAGTAGTGTCAGTCTCTGTCGCTCCCCCCTCTAGTAGTGTCAGTCTTTCTCGCTCCCCCCTCTAGTAGTGTCAGTCTCTGTCGCTCCCCCCTCTAGTAGTGTCAGCCTCTCTCTCTCTCTCCCTGTAGTGGTGTCAGTCTCTCTCTCTCTCTCACCCTGTAGTGGTGTCAGTCTCTCTCGCTCTCTCTCTCTCTCCCTGTAGTGGTGTCAGTCTCTCTCTCTCTCTCTCTGTAGTGGTGTCAGTCTCTCTCTCTCTTCCCCTGTAGTGGTGTCAGTCTCTCTCTCTCTCCCCCTGTAGTAATGTCAGTCTCTCTCTCTCTCCCCCGTAGTAGTGTCAGTCTCTCTCTCTCTCTCCCCCCCGTAGTAGTGTCAGTCTCTCTCTCTCTCTCCCTCCCTCTCCCCCTGTAGTAGTGTCAGTCTCTCCCTCTCCCCCTGTAGTAGTGTCAGTCTCCCTCTCCCTCTCTCCCCCTGTAGTGTCAGTCTCCCTCTCCCTCTCTCCCCCTGTAGTGTCAGTCTGGCAGTCTCCCTCTCCCCCTGCAGTGGTGGCAGTCTCCCTCTCCCCCTGCAGTGGTGGCAGTCTCCCTCTCCCTCTCTCCCCCTGTAATGTCAGTCTGTCAGTCTCCCTCTCCCTCTCTCCCCCTGCAATGTCAGTGTGGCAGCCTCTCTCTCCCCCTGTAATGTCAGTGTGGCAGTCCCTCTCTCCCCCTGTAATGTCAGTCTGGCAGTCCCTCTCTCCCCCTGTAATGTCAGTCTGTCAGTCCCTCTCTCCCCCTGTAATGTCAGTGTGGCAGTCTCCCTCTCCCCCTGTAGTTGTGTCAGTCTCCCTCTCCCCCTGTAGTAGTGTCAGTCTCCCTCTCCCCCTGTAGTAGTGTCAGTCTCCCTCTCCCCCTGTAGTAGTGTCAGTCTCCCTCTCCCCCTGTAGTAGTGTCAGTCTCCCTCTCCCTCTCTCCCCCTGTAATGTCAGTCTGGCAGTCTCCCTCTCCCCCTGCAGTTGTGTCAGTCTCCCTCTCCCCCTGCAGTGGTGGCAGTCTCCCTCTCCCCCTCTCCCCCTGTAATGTCAGTCTGTCAGTCTCCCTCTCCCTCTCTCCCCCTGTAATGTCAGTCTGTCAGTCCCTCTCTCCCCCTGTAATGTCAGTGTGGCAGTCCCTCTCTCCCCCTGTAATGTCAGTGTGGCAGTCTCCCTCTCCCCCTGCAGTAGTGTCAGTCTCCCTCTCCCCCTGCAGTAGTGTCAGTCTCCCTCTCCCCCTGCAGTAGTGTCAGTCTCCCTCTCCCCCTGCAGTAGTGTCAGTCTCCCTCTCCCCCTGCAGTAGTGTCAGTCTCCCTCTCTCCCCTGTAATGTCAGTCTGGCAGTGTCAGTCTCCCTCTCTCCCCCTGTAATGTCAGTCTGGCAGTCTCCCTCTCCCTCTCTCCCCCTGTAATGTCAGTCTGGCAGTCTCCCTCTCCCCCTGTAATGTCAGTGTGGCAGTCCCTCTCTCCCCCTGTAATGTCAGTCTGTCAGTCCCTCTCTCCCCCTGTAATGTCAGTCTGTCAGTCCCTCTCTCCCCCTGTAATGTCAGTGTGGCAGTCTCCCTCTCCCCCCGTAGTAGTGTCAGTCTCCCTCTCCCCCCGTAGTAGTGTCAGTCTCCCTCTCCCCCTGTAGTAGTGTCAGTCTCCCTCTCCCCCTGTAGTAGTGTCAGTCTCCCTCTCCCCCTGTAGTAGTGTCAGTCTCCCTCTCCCCCTGTAGTAGTGTCAGTCTCCCTCTCCCTCTCTCCCCCTGTAATGTCAGTCTGGCAGTCTCCCTCTCCCCCTGCAGTGGTGGCAGTCTCCCTCTCCCCCTGCAGTGGTGGCAGTCTCCCTCTCCCCCTCTCCCCCTGTAATGTCAGTCTGTCAGTCTCCCTCTCCCTCTCTCCCCCTGTAATGTCAGTCTGTCAGTCCCTCTCTCCCCCTGTAATGTCAGTGTGGCAGTCCCTCTCTCCCCCTGTAATGTCAGTGTGGCAGTCTCCCTCTCCCCCTGCAGTAGTGTCAGTCTCCCTCTCCCCCTGCAGTAGTGTCAGTCTCCCTCTCCCCCTGCAGTAGTGTCAGTCTCCCTCTCCCCCTGCAGTAGTGTCAGTCTCCCTCTCTCCCCCTGTAATGTCAGTCTGGCAGTGTCAGTCTCCCTCTCTCCCCCTGTAATGTCAGTCTGGCAGTCTCCCTCTCCCTCTCTCCCCCTGTAATGTCAGTCTGGCAGTCTCCCTCTCCCCCTGTAATGTCAGTGTGGCAGTCCCTCTCTCCCCCTGTAATGTCAGTCTGTCAGTCCCTCTCTCCCCCTGTAATGTCAGTGTGGCAGTCTCCCTCTCCCCCTGTAGTAGTGTCAGTCTCCCTCTCCCCCTGTAGTAGTGTCAGTCTCCCTCTCCCCCTGTAGTAGTGTCAGTCTCCCTCTCCCCCTGTAGTAGTGTCAGTCTCCCTCTCCCCCTGTAGTAGTGTCAGTCTCCCTCTCCCTCTCTCCCCCTGTAATGTCAGTCTGGCAGTCTCCCTCTCCCCCTCTCCCCCTGTAATGTCAGTCTCCCTCTCCCTCTCTCCCCCTGTAATGTCAGTCTGTCAGTCCCTCTCTCCCCCTGTAATGTCAGTGTGGCAGTCTCCCTCTCCCCCTGTAGTAGTGTCAGTCTCCCTCTCCCCCTGTAGTAGTGTCAGTCTCCCTCTCCCCCTGTAGTAGTGTCAGTCTCCCTCTCCCCCTGTAGTAGTGTCAGTCTCCCTCTCCCCCTGTAGTAGTGTCAGTCTCCCTCTCCCCCTGTAGTAGTGTCAGTCTCCCTCTCCCCCTGTAGTAGTGTCAGTCTCCCTCTCCCCCTGTAGTAGTGTCAGTCTCCCTCTCCCCCTGTAGTAGTGTCAGTCTCCCTCTCCCCCTGTAGTAGTGTCAGTCTCCCTCTCCCTCTCTCCCCCTGTAATGTCAGTCTGGCAGTCTCCCTCTCCCCCTGCAGTGGTGGCAGTCTCCCTCTCCCCCTGCAGTGGTGGCAGTCTCCCTCTCCCCCTCTCCCCCTGTAATGTCAGTCTCCCTCTCCCTCTCTCCCCCTGTAATGTCAGTCTGTCAGTCCCTCTCTCCCCCTGTAATGTCAGTCTGTCAGTCCCTCTCTCCCCCTGTAATGTCAGTGTGGCAGTCTCCCTCTCCCCCTGCAGTAGTGTCAGTCTCCCTCTCCCCCTGCAGTAGTGTCAGTCTCCCTCTCCCCCTGCAGTAGTGTCAGTCTCCCTCTCCCCCTGCAGTAGTGTCAGTCTCCCTCTCTCCCCCTGTAATGTCAGTCTGGCAGTGTCAGTCTCCCTCTCTCCCCCTGTAATGTCAGTCTGGCAGTCTCCCTCTCCCTCTCTCCCCCTGTAATGTCAGTCTGGCAGTCTCCCTCTCCCCCTGTAATGTCAGTGTGGCAGTCTCCCTCTCCCCCTGTAATGTCAGTGTGGCAGTCCCTCTCTCCCCCTGTAATGTCAGTCTGTCAGTCCCTCTCTCCCCCTGTAATGTCAGTGTGGCAGTCTCCCTCTCCCCCTGTAGTAGTGTCAGTCTCCCTCTCCCCCTGTAGTAGTGTCAGTCTCCCTCTCCCCCTGTAGTAGTGTCAGTCTCCCTCTCCCCCTGTAGTAGTGTCAGTCTCCCTCTCCCCCTGTAGTAGTGTCAGTCTCCCTCTCCCTCTCTCCCCCTGTAATGTCAGTCTGGCAGTCTCCCTCTCCCCCTGCAGTGGTGTCAGTCTCCCTCTCCCCCTGTCGTGGTGTCAGTCTCCCTCTCCCCCTGTCGTGGTGTCAGTCTCCCTCTCCCCCTGTCGTGGTGTCAGTCTCCCTCTCCCCCTGTAGTAGTGTCAGTCTCCCTCTCCCTCTCTCCCCCTGTAATGTCAGTCTGGCAGTCTCCCTCTCCCCCTGCAGTGGTGGCAGTCTCCCTCTCCCCCTGCAGTGGTGGCAGTCTCCCTCTCCCCCTCTCCCCCTGTAATGTCAGTCTGTCAGTCTCCCTCTCCCTCTCTCCCCCTGTAATGTCAGTCTGTCAGTCCCTCTCTCCCCCTGTAATGTCAGTGTGGCAGTCTCCCTCTCCCCCTGCAGTAGTGTCAGTCTCCCTCTCCCCCTGCAGTAGTGTCAGTCTCCCTCTCCCCCTGCAGTAGTGTCAGTCTCCCTCTCCCCCTGCAGTAGTGTCAGTCTCCCTCTCTCCCCCTGTAATGTCAGTCTGGCAGTGTCAGTCTCCCTCTCTCCCCCTGTAATGTCAGTCTGGCAGTCTCCCTCTCCCCCTGTAATGTCAGTGTGGCAGTCTCCCTCTCCCCCTGTAATGTCAGTGTGGCAGTCCCTCTCTCCCCCTGTAATGTCAGTCTGTCAGTCCCTCTCTCCCCCTGTAATGTCAGTGTGGCAGTCTCCCTCTCCCCCTGTAGTAGTGTCAGTCTCCCTCTCCCCCTGTAGTAGTGTCAGTCTCCCTCTCCCCCTGTAGTAGTGTCAGTCTCCCTCTCCCCCTGTAGTAGTGTCAGTCTCCCTCTCCCTCTCTCCCCCTGTAATGTCAGTCTGGCAGTCTCCCTCTCCCCCTGCAGTGGTGGCAGTCTCCCTCTCCCCCTGCAGTGGTGGCAGTCTCCCTCTCCCCCTCTCCCCCTGTAATGTCAGTCTCCCTCTCCCTCTCTCCCCCTGTAATGTCAGTCTGTCAGTCCCTCTCTCCCCCTGTAATGTCAGTGTGGCAGTCTCCCTCTCCCCCTGCAGTAGTGTCAGTCTCCCTCTCCCCCTGCAGTAGTGTCAGTCTCCCTCTCCCCCTGCAGTAGTGTCAGTCTCCCTCTCTCCCCCTGTAATGTCAGTCTGGCAGTGTCAGTCTCCCTCTCTCCCCCTGTAATGTCAGTCTGGCAGTCTCCCTCTCCCTCTCTCCCCCTGTAATGTCAGTCTGGCAGTCTCCCTCTCCCCCTGTAATGTCAGTGTGGCAGTCTCCCTCTCCCCCTGTAATGTCAGTGTGGCAGTCCCTCTCTCCCCCTGTAATGTCAGTCTGTCAGTCTCTCTCTCCCCCTGTAATGTCAGTGTGGCAGTCTCCCTCTCCCCCTGTAGTAGTGTCAGTCTCCCTCTCCCCCTGTAGTAGTGTCAGTCTCCCTCTCCCCCTGTAGTAGTGTCAGTCTCCCTCTCCCTCTCTCCCCCTGTAATGTCAGTCTGGCAGTCTCCCTCTCCCCCTGCAGTAGTGTCAGTCTCCCTCTCCCCCTGTCGTGGTGTCAGTCTCCCTCTCCCCCTGTCGTGGTGTCAGTCTCCCTCTCCCCCTGTAGTAGTGTCAGTCTCCCTCTCCCTCTCTCCCCCTGTAATGTCAGTCTGGCAGTCTCCCTCTCCCCCTGCAGTGGTGGCAGTCTCCCTCTCCCCCTCTCCCCCTGTAATGTCAGTCTGTCAGTCTCCCTCTCCCTCTCTCCCCCTGTAATGTCAGTCTGTCAGTCCCTCTCTCCCCCTGTAATGTCAGTGTGGCAGTCTCCCTCTCCCCCTGCAGTAGTGTCAGTCTCCCTCTCCCCCTGCAGTAGTGTCAGTCTCCCTCTCCCCCTGCAGTAGTGTCAGTCTCCCTCTCTCCCCCTGTAATGTCAGTCTGGCAGTGTCAGTCTCCCTCTCTCCCCCTGTAATGTCAGTCTGGCAGTCTCCCTCTCCCCCTGTAATGTCAGTCTGGCAGTCTCCCTCTCCCCCTGTAATGTCAGTGTGGCAGTCTCCCTCTCCCCCTGTAATGTCAGTGTGGCAGTCCCTCTCTCCCCCTGTAATGTCAGTCTGTCAGTCCCTCTCTCCCCCTGTAATGTCAGTGTGGCAGTCTCCCTCTCCCCCTGTAGTAGTGTCAGTCTCCCTCTCCCCCTGTAGTAGTGTCAGTCTCCCTCTCCCCCTGTAGTGGTGTCAGTCTCCCTCTCCCCCTGTAGTAGTGTCAGTCTCCCTCTCCCTCTCTCCCCCTGTAATGTCAGTCTGGCAGTCTCCCTCTCCCCCTGCAGTGGTGTCAGTCTCCCTCTCCCCCTGTCGTGGTGTCAGTCTCCCTCTCCCCCTGTCGTGGTGTCAGTCTCCCTCTCCCCCTGTCGTGGTGTCAGTCTCCCTCTCCCCCTGTAGTAGTGTCAGTCTCCCTCTCCCTCTCTCCCCCTGTAATGTCAGTCTGGCAGTCTCCCTCTCCCCCTGCAGTGGTGGCAGTCTCCCTCTCCCCCTGCAGTGGTGGCAGTCTCCCTCTCCCCCTCTCCCCCTGTAATGTCAGTCTGTCAGTCTCCCTCTCCCTCTCTCCCCCTGTAATGTCAGTCTGTCAGTCCCTCTCTCCCCCTGTAATGTCAGTGTGTCAGTCTCCCTCTCCCCCTGCAGTAGTGTCAGTCTCCCTCTCCCCCTGCAGTAGTGTCAGTCTCCCTCTCCCCCTGCAGTAGTGTCAGTCTCCCTCTCCCCCTGCAGTAGTGTCAGTCTCCCTCTCTCCCCCTGTAATGTCAGTCTGGCAGTGTCAGTCTCCCTCTCTCCCCCTGTAATGTCAGTCTGGCAGTCTCCCTCTCCCCCTGTAATGTCAGTGTGGCAGTCTCCCTCTCCCCCTGTAATGTCAGTGTGGCAGTCCCTCTCTCCCCCTGTAATGTCAGTCTGTCAGTCCCTCTCTCCCCCTGTAATGTCAGTGTGGCAGTCTCCCTCTCCCCCTGTAGTAGTGTCAGTCTCCCTCTCCCCCTGTAGTAGTGTCAGTCTCCCTCTCCCCCTGTAGTAGTGTCAGTCTCCCTCTCCCCCTGTAGTAGTGTCAGTCTCCCTCTCCCCCTGTAGTAGTGTCAGTCTCCCTCTCCCTCTCTCCCCCTGTAATGTCAGTCTGGCAGTCTCCCTCTCCCCCTGCAGTGGTGGCAGTCTCCCTCTCCCCCTGCAGTGGTGGCAGTCTCCCTCTCCCCCTCTCCCCCTGTAATGTCAGTCTCCCTCTCCCTCTCTCCCCCTGTAATGTCAGTCTGTCAGTCCCTCTCTCCCCCTGTAATGTCAGTGTGGCAGTCTCCCTCTCCCCCTGCAGTAGTGTCAGTCTCCCTCTCCCCCTGCAGTAGTGTCAGTCTCCCTCTCCCCCTGCAGTAGTGTCAGTCTCCCTCTCCCCCTGCAGTAGTGTCAGTCTCCCTCTCGCCCCCTGTAATGTCAGTCTGGCAGTGTCAGTCTCCCTCTCTCCCCCTGTAATGTCAGTCTGGCAGTCTCCCTCTCCCTCTCTCCCCCTGTAATGTCAGTCTGGCAGTCTCCCTCTCCCCCTGTAATGTCAGTGTGGCAGTCTCCCTCTCCCCCTGTAATGTCAGTGTGGCAGTCCCTCTCTCCCCCTGTAATGTCAGTCTGTCAGTCCCTCTCTCCCCCTGTAATGTCAGTGTGGCAGTCTCCCTCTCCCCCTGTAGTAGTGTCAGTCTCCCTCTCCCCCTGTAGTAGTGTCAGTCTCCCTCTCCCCCTGTAGTAGTGTCAGTCTCCCTCTCCCTCTCTCCCCCTGTAATGTCAGTCTGGCAGTCTCCCTCTCCCCCTGCAGTGGTGTCAGTCTCCCTCTCCCCCTGTCGTGGTGTCAGTCTCCCTCTCCCCCTGTCGTGGTGTCAGTCTCCCTCTCCCCCTGTAGTAGTGTCAGTCTCCCTCTCCCTCTCTCCCCCTGTAATGTCAGTCTGGCAGTCTCCCTCTCCCCCTGCAGTGGTGGCAGTCTCCCTCTCCCCCTCTCCCCCTGTAATGTCAGTCTGTCAGTCTCCCTCTCCCTCTCTCCCCCTGTAATGTCAGTCTGTCAGTCCCTCTCTCCCCCTGTAATGTCAGTGTGGCAGTCTCCCTCTCCCCCTGCAGTAGTGTCAGTCTCCCTCTCCCCCTGCAGTAGTGTCAGTCTCCCTCTCTCTCCCCCGTAGTAGTGTCAGTCTCTCTCTCTCTCCCACTGTAGTAGTGTCAGTCTCTCTCTCTCTCTCCCTGTAGTAGTGTCAGTCTCTCCCTATCCCCCTCTCCCCCTGTAGTAGTGTCAGTCTCTCTCTCTCTCTCCCACTGTAGTAGTGTCAGTCTCTCTCTCTCTCTCTCCCACTGTAGTAGTGTCAGTCTCTCTCTCTCTCCCCCGTAGTAGTGTCAGTCTCTCTCTCTCTCCCACTGTAGTAGTGTCAGTCTCTCTCTCTCTCTCCCTGTAGTAGTGTCAGTCTCTCCCTATCCCCCTCTCCCCCTGTAGTAGTGTCAGTCTCTCTCTCTCTCTCCCACTGTAGTAGTGTCAGTCTCTCTCTCTCTCTCCCCCGTAGTAGTGTCAGTCTCTCTCTCTCTCTCCCACTGTAGTGTCAGTCTCTCTCTCTCTCTCCCACTGTAGTAGTGTCAGTCTCTCTCTCTCTCTCCCACTGTAGTAGTGTCAGTCTCTCTCTCTCTCTCCCACTGTAGTAGTGTCAGTCTCTCTCTCTCTCTCCCACTGTAGTAGTGTCAGTCTCTCTCTCTCTCTCTCCCACTGTAGTAGTGTCAGTCTCTCTCTCCCACTGTAGTAGTGTCAGTCTCTCTCTCTCTCCCACTGTAGTAGTGTCAGTCTCTATCTCTCTCTCCCTGTAGTAGTGTCAGTCTTTCTCGCTCCCCCCTCTAGTAGTGTCAGTCTCTGTCGCTCCCCCCTCTAGTAGTGTCAGTCTTTCTCGCTCCCCCCTCTAGTAGTGTCAGTCTCTGTCGCTCCCCCCTCTAGTAGTGTCAGCCTCTCTCTCTCTCTCCCTGTAGTGGTGTCAGTCTCTCTCTCTCTCTCACCCTGTAGTGGTGTCAGTCTCTCTCGCTCTCTCTCTCTCTCCCTGTAGTGGTGTCAGTCTCTCTCTCTCTCTCTGTAGTGGTGTCAGTCTCTCTCTCTCTTCCCCTGTAGTGGTGTCAGTCTCTCTCTCTCTCCCCCTGTAGTAATGTCAGTCTCTCTCTCTCTCCCCCGTAGTAGTGTCAGTCTCTCTCTCTCTCTCCCCCCCGTAGTAGTGTCAGTCTCTCTCTCTCTCTCCCTCCCTCTCCCCCTGTAGTAGTGTCAGTCTCTCCCTCTCCCCCTGTAGTAGTGTCAGTCTCCCTCTCCCTCTCTCCCCCTGTAGTGTCAGTCTCCCTCTCCCTCTCTCCCCTGTAGTGTCAGTCTGGCAGTCTCCCTCTCCCCCTGCAGTGGTGGCAGTCTCCCTCTCCCCCTGCAGTGGTGGCAGTCTCCCTCTCCCTCTCTCCCCCTGTAATGTCAGTCTGTCAGTCTCCCTCTCCCTCTCTCCCCCTGCAATGTCAGTGTGGCAGCCTCTCTCTCCCCCTGTAATGTCAGTGTGGCAGTCCCTCTCTCCCCCTGTAATGTCAGTCTGGCAGTCCCTCTCTCCCCCTGTAATGTCAGTCTGGCAGTCCCTCTCTCCCCCTGTAATGTCAGTCTGTCAGTCCCTCTCTCCCCCTGTAATGTCAGTGTGGCAGTCTCCCTCTCCCCCTGTAGTTGTGTCAGTCTCCCTCTCCCCCTGTAGTAGTGTCAGTCTCCCTCTCCCCCTGTAGTAGTGTCAGTCTCCCTCTCCCCCTGTAGTAGTGTCAGTCTCCCTCTCCCTCTCTCCCCCTGTAATGTCAGTCTGGCAGTCTCCCTCTCCCCCTGCAGTGGTGGCAGTCTCCCTCTCCCCCTGCAGTGGTGGCAGTCTCCCTCTCCCCCTCTCCCCCTGTAATGTCAGTCTGTCAGTCTCCCTCTCCCTCTCTCCCCCTGTAATGTCAGTCTGTCAGTCCCTCTCTCCCCCTGTAATGTCAGTGTGGCAGTCCCTCTCTCCCCCTGTAATGTCAGTGTGGCAGTCTCCCTCTCCCCCTGCAGTAGTGTCAGTCTCCCTCTCCCCCTGCAGTAGTGTCAGTCTCCCTCTCCCCCTGCAGTAGTGTCAGTCTCCCTCTCCCCCTGCAGTAGTGTCAGTCTCCCTCTCCCCCTGCAGTAGTGTCAGTCTCCCTCTCCCCCTGCAGTAGTGTCAGTCTCCCTCTCCCCCTGCAGTAGTGTCAGTCTCCCTCTCTCCCCTGTAATGTCAGTCTGGCAGTGTCAGTCTCCCTCTCTCCCCCTGTAATGTCAGTCTGGCAGTCTCCCTCTCCCTCTCTCCCCCTGTAATGTCAGTCTGGCAGTCTCCCTCTCCCCCTGTAATGTCAGTGTGGCAGTCCCTCTCTCCCCCTGTAATGTCAGTCTGTCAGTCCCTCTCTCCCCCTGTAATGTCAGTCTGTCAGTCCCTCTCTCCCCCTGTAATGTCAGTGTGGCAGTCTCCCTCTCCCCCTGTAGTAGTGTCAGTCTCCCTCTCCCCCCGTAGTAGTGTCAGTCTCCCTCTCCCCCTGTAGTAGTGTCAGTCTCCCTCTCCCCCTGTAGTAGTGTCAGTCTCCCTCTCCCCCTGTAGTAGTGTCAGTCTCCCTCTCCCCCTGTAGTAGTGTCAGTCTCCCTCTCCCCCTGTAGTAGTGTCAGTCTCCCTCTCCCTCTCTCCCCCTGTAATGTCAGTCTGGCAGTCTCCCTCTCCCCCTGCAGTGGTGGCAGTCTCCCTCTCCCCCTGCAGTGGTGGCAGTCTCCCTCTCCCCCTGTAATGTCAGTCTGTCAGTCTCCCTCTCCCTCTCTCCCCCTGTAATGTCAGTCTGTCAGTCCCTCTCTCCCCCTGTAATGTCAGTGTGGCAGTCCCTCTCTCCCCCTGTAATGTCAGTGTGGCAGTCTCCCTCTCCCCCTGCAGTAGTGTCAGTCTCCCTCTCCCCCTGCAGTAGTGTCAGTCTCCCTCTCCCCCTGCAGTAGTGTCAGTCTCCCTCTCCCCCTGCAGTAGTGTCAGTCTCCCTCTCTCCCCCTGTAATGTCAGTCTGGCAGTGTCAGTCTCCCTCTCTCCCCTGTAATGTCAGTCTGGCAGTCTCCCTCTCCCTCTCTCCCCCTGTAATGTCAGTCTGGCAGTCTCCCTCTCCCCCTGTAATGTCAGTGTGGCAGTCCCTCTCTCCCCCTGTAATGTCAGTCTGTCAGTCCCTCTCTCCCCCTGTAATGTCAGTGTGGCAGTCTCCCTCTCCCCCTGTAGTAGTGTCAGTCTCCCTCTCCCCCTGTAGTAGTGTCAGTCTCCCTCTCCCCCTGTAGTAGTGTCAGTCTCCCTCTCCCCCTGTAGTAGTGTCAGTCTCCCTCTCCCCCTGTAGTAGTGTCAGTCTCCCTCTCCCCCTGTAGTAGTGTCAGTCTCCCTCTCCCTCTCTCCCCCTGTAATGTCAGTCTGGCAGTCTCCCTCTCCCCCTGCAGTGGTGGCAGTCTCCCTCTCCCCCTGCAGTGGTGGCAGTCTCCCTCTCCCCCTCTCCCCCTGTAATGTCAGTCTCCCTCTCCCTCTCTCCCCCTGTAATGTCAGTCTGTCAGTCCCTCTCTCCCCCTGTAATGTCAGTGTGGCAGTCTCCCTCTCCCCCTGTAGTAGTGTCAGTCTCCCTCTCCCCCTGCAGTAGTGTCAGTCTCCCTCTCCCCCTGCAGTAGTGTCAGTCTCCCTCTCCCCCTGCAGTAGTGTCAGTCTCCCTCTCTCCCCCTGTAATGTCAGTCTGGCAGTGTCAGTCTCCCTCTCTCCCCCTGTAATGTCAGTCTGGCAGTCTCCCTCTCCCTCTCTCCCCCTGTAATGTCAGTCTGGCAGTCTCCCTCTCCCCCTGTAATGTCAGTGTGGCAGTCTCCCTCTCCCCCTGTAATGTCAGTGTGGCAGTCCCTCTCTCCCCTGTAATGTCAGTCTGTCAGTCTCTCTCTCCCCCTGTAATGTCAGTGTGGCAGTCTCCCTCTCCCCCTGTAGTAGTGTCAGTCTCCCTCTCCCCCTGTAGTAGTGTCAGTCTCCCTCTCCCCCTGTAGTAGTGTCAGTCTCCCTCTCCCCTGTAGTAGTGTCAGTCTCCCTCTCCCTCTCTCCCCCTGTAATGTCAGTCTGGCAGTCTCCCTCTCCCCCTGCAGTGGTGTCAGTCTCCCTCTCCCCCTGTCGTGGTGTCAGTCTCCCTCTCCCCCTGTCGTGGTGTCAGTCTCCCTCTCCCCCTGTCGTGGTGTCAGTCTCCCTCTCCCCCTGTAGTAGTGTCAGTCTCCCTCTCCCTCTCTCCCCCTGTAATGTCAGTCTGGCAGTCTCCCTCTCCCCCTGCAGTGGTGGCAGTCTCCCTCTCCCCTGCAGTGGTGGCAGTCTCCCTCTCCCCCTCTCCCCCTGTAATGTCAGTCTGTCAGTCTCCCTCTCCCTCTCTCCCCCTGTAATGTCAGTCTGTCAGTCCCTCTCTCCCCCTGTAATGTCAGTGTGGCAGTCTCCCTCTCCCCCTGCAGTAGTGTCAGTCTCCCTCTCCCCCTGCAGTAGTGTCAGTCTCCCTCTCCCCCTGCAGTAGTGTCAGTCTCTCTCTCTCCCCCTGTAATGTCAGTCTGGCAGTGTCAGTCTCCCTCTCTCCCCCGGTAATGTCAGTCTGGCAGTCTCCCTCTCCCCCTGTACTGTCAGTGTGGCAGTCTCCCTCTCCCCCTGTAATGTCAGTGTGGCAGTCCCTCTCTCCCCCTGTAATGTCAGTCTGTCAGTCCCTCTCTCCCCCTGTAATGTCAGTGTGGCAGTCTCCCTCTCCCCCTGTAGTAGTGTCAGTCTCCCTCTCCCCCTGTAGTAGTGTCAGTCTCCCTCTCCCCCTGTAGTAGTGTCAGTCTCCCTCTCCCCCTGTAGTAGTGTCAGTCTCCCTCTCCCCCTGTAGTAGTGTCAGTCTCCCTCTCCCTCTCTCCCCCTGTAATGTCAGTCTGGCAGTCTCCCTCTCCCCCTGCAGTGGTGGCAGTCTCCCTCTCCCCCTGCAGTGGTGGCAGTCTCCCTCTCCCCCTCTCCCCCTGTAATGTCAGTCTCCCTCTCCCTCTCTCCCCCTGTAATGTCAGTCTGTCAGTCCCTCTCTCCCCCTGTAATGTCAGTGTGGCAGTCTCCCTCTCCCCCTGCAGTAGTGTCAGTCTCCCTCTCCCCCTGCAGTAGTGTCAGTCTCCCTCTCCCCCTGCAGTAGTGTCAGTCTCCCTCTCCCCCTGCAGTAGTGTCAGTCTCCCTCTCTCCCCCTGTAATGTCAGTCTGGCAGTGTCAGTCTCCCTCTCTCCCCCTGTAATGTCAGTCTGGCAGTCTCCCTCTCCCTCTCTCCCCCTGTAATGTCAGTCTGGCAGTCTCCCTCTCCCCCTGTAATGTCAGTGTGGCAGTCTCCCTCTCCCCTGTAATGTCAGTGTGGCAGTCCCTCTCTCCCCCTGTAATGTCAGTCTGTCAGTCCCTCTCTCCCCCTGTAATGTCAGTGTGGCAGTCTCCCTCTCCCCCTGTAGTAGTGTCAGTCTCCCTCTCCCCCTGTAGTAGTGTCAGTCTCCCTCTCCCCCTGTAGTAGTGTCAGTCTCCCTCTCCCTCTCTCCCCCTGTAATGTCAGTCTGGCAGTCTCCCTCTCCCCCTGCAGTGGTGTCAGTCTCCCTCTCCCCCTGTAGTGGTGTCAGTCTCCCTCTCCCCCTGTCGTGGTGTCAGTCTCCCTCTCCCCCTGTAGTAGTGTCAGTCTCCCTCTCCCTCTCTCCCCCTGTAATGTCAGTCTGGCAGTCTCCCTCTCCCCCTGCAGTGGTGGCAGTCTCCCTCTCCCCCTCTCCCCCTGTAATGTCAGTCTGTCAGTCTCCCTCTCCCTCTCTCCCCCTGTAATGTCAGTCTGTCAGTCCCTCTCTCCCCCTGTAATGTCAGTGTGGCAGTCTCCCTCTCCCCCTGCAGTAGTGTCAGTCTCCCTCTCCCCCTGCAGTAGTGTCAGTCTCCCTCTCCCCCTGCAGTAGTGTCAGTCTCCCTCTCTCCCCCTGTAATGTCAGTCTGGCAGTGTCAGTCTCCCTCTCTCCCCCTGTAATGTCAGTCTGGCAGTCTCCCTCTCCCCCTGTAATGTCAGTCTGGCAGTCTCCCTCTCCCCCTGTAATGTCAGTGTGGCAGTCCCTCTCTCCCCCTGTAATGTCAGTCTGTCAGTCCCTCTCTCCCCCTGTAATGTCAGTGTGGCAGTCTCCCTCTCCCCCTGTAGTAGTGTCAGTCTCCCTCTCCCCCTGGAGTAGTGTCAGTCTCCCTCTCCCCCTGTAGTAGTGTCAGTCTCCCTCTCCCCCTGTAGTAGTGTCAGTCTCCCTCTCCCCTGTAGTAGTGTCAGTCTCCCTCTCCCCCTGTAGTAGTGTCAGTCTCCCTCTCCCCCTGTAGTAGTGTCAGTCTCCCTCTCCCTCTCTCCCCCTGTAATGTCAGTCTGGCAGTCTCCCTCTCCCCCTGCAGTGGTGGCAGTCTCCCTCTCCCCCTCTCCCCCTGTAATGTCAGTCTCCCTCTCCCTCTCTCCCCCTGTAATGTCAGTCTGTCAGTCCCTCTCTCCCCCTGTAATGTCAGTGTGGCAGTCTCCCTCTCCCCCTGCAGTAGTGGCAGTCTCCCTCTCCCCCTGCAGTAGTGTCAGTCTCCCTCTCCCCCTGCAGTAGTGTCAGTCTCCCTCTCCCCCTGCAGTAGTGTCAGTCTCCCTCTCCCCCTGCAGTAGTGTCAGTCTCCCTCTCCCCCTGCAGTAGTGTCAGTCTCCCTCTCTCCCCCTGTAATGTCAGTCTGGCAGTGTCAGTCTCCCTCTCTCCCCCTGTAATGTCAGTCTGGCAGTCTCCCTCTCCCTCTCTCCCCCTGTAATGTCAGTCTGGCAGTCTCCCTCTCCCCCTGTAATGTCAGTGTGGCAGTCTCCCTCTCCCCCTGTAATGTCAGTGTGGCAGTCCCTCTCTCCCCCTGTAATGTCAGTCTGTCAGTCCCTCTCTCCCCCTGTAATGTCAGTGTGGCAGTCTCCCTCTCCCCCTGTAGTAGTGTCAGTCTCCCTCTCCCCCTGTAGTAGTGTCAGTCTCCCTCTCCCCCTGTAGTAGTGTCAGTCTCCCTCTCCCTCTCTCCCCCTGTAATGTCAGTCTGGCAGTCTCCCTCTCCCCCTGCAGTGGTGTCAGTCTCCCTCTCCCCCTGCAGTGGTGTCAGTCTCCCTCTCCCCCCTGTCGTGGTGTCAGTCTCCCTCTCCCCCTGTAGTAGTGTCAGTCTCCCTCTCCCTCTCTCCCCTGTAATGTCAGTCTGGCAGTCTCCCTCTCCCCCTGCAGTGGTGGCAGTCTCCCTCTCCCCCTGTAATGTCAGTCTGTCAGTCTCCCTCTCCCTCTCTCCCCCTGTAATGTCAGTCTGTCAGTCCCTCTCTCCCCCTGTAATGTCAGTGTGGCAGTCTCCCTCTCCCCTGCAGTAGTGTCAGTCTCCCTCTCCCCCTGCAGTAGTGTCAGTCTCCCTCTCCCCCTGCAGTAGTGTCAGTCTCCCTCTCTCCCCCTGTAATGTCAGTCTGGCAGTGTCAGTCTCCCTCTCCCCCTGTAATGTCAGTCTGGCAGTCTCCCTCTCCCCCTGTAATGTCAGTCTGGCAGTGTCAGTCTCCCTCTCTCCCCCTGTAATGTCAGTCTGGCAGTCTCCCTCTCCCCCTGTAATGTCAGGGTGGCAGTCTCCCTCTCCCCCTGTAATGTCAGGGTGGCAGTCTCCCTCTCCCCCTGCAGTGGTGGCAGTCTCCCTCTCCCCCTGCAGTGGTGGCAGTCTCCCTCTCCCCCTGCAGTGGTGGCAGTCTCCCTCTCCCCCTGCAGTGGTGGCAGTCTCCCTCTCCCCCTGCAGTGGTGGCAGTCTCCCTCTCCCCCTGCAGTGGTGGCAGTCTCCCTCTCCCCCTGCAGTGGTGGCAGTCTCCCTCTCCCCCTGCAGTGGTGGCAGTCTCCCTCTCCCCCTGCAGTGGTGGCAGTCTCCCTCTCCCCCTGCAGTGGTGGCAGTCTCCCTCTCCCCCTGCAGTGGTGGCAGTCTCCCTCTCCCCCTGCAGTGGTGGCAGTCTCCCTCTCCCCCTGCAGTGGTGGCAGTCTCCCTCTCCCCCTGCAGTGGTGGCAGTCTCCCTCTCCCCCTGCAGTGGTGGCAGTCTCCCTCTCCCCCTGCAGTGGTGGCAGTCTCCCTCTCCCCCTGCAGTGGTGGCAGTCTCCCTCTCCCCTGCAGTGGTGGCAGTCTCCCTCTCCCCCTGCAGTGGTGGCAGTCTCCCTCTCCCCCTCCAGTAGTGTCAGTCTCTCTCACTCCCCCTGTAGTAGTGTCAGTCTCTCTCTCTCTCCCACAGTACTAGTGTCAGTCTCTCTCTCTCTCTCTCCCTCTCCCCATGTCGTAGTGTCAGTCTCTCTCTCTCTCTCCCCCAGTAGTGTCAGCCTCTCCCTCCCCCCCTGTAGTGTCAGCCTCTCCCTCCCCCCCCCTGTAGTGTCAGTCTCTCTCTCTCCTCCTGTAGTAGTGTCAGTCTCTCTCGTTCCCGCCTGTAGTAGTGTCAGTCTCTCTCTCTCCCCCCCCTCCCCCTGTAGTAGTGTTAGTCTCTCTCTCTCCCTTTCCTGATGTCGTAGTGTCAGTCCCTCTCTCTCACCCCCTGTAGTGTCAGTCCCTCTCTCTCACCCCCTGTAGTGTCAGTCCCTCTCTCTCACCCCCTGTAGTGTCAGTCCCTCTCTCTCACCCCCTGTAGTGTCAGTCCCTCTCTCTCACTGCAGTAGTGTCAGTCTCTCTCTCCCACTGCAGTCGTGTCAGTCTCTCTCTCCCACTGCAGTCGTGTCAGTCTCTCTCTCCCACTGCAGTAGTGTCAGTCTCATCTCTCTCTCTCTCTCCCCCTGTAGTGTCAGTTACTCTCTCTCCCTCTCTCCCCCTGTAGTGTCAGTCTCTCTCTCTCCCCCTCTAGTAGTGTCAGTCTCTCTCTCTTCCCCTGTAGTAGTGTCAGTCTCTCTCTCTCCCCCTGTAGTAGGGTCAGTCTCTCTCTCTCTCTTCCCCTGTAGTAGGGTCAGTCTCTCTCTCTCCCCCTCTAGTAGTGTCAGTCTCTCTCTCTCCCCCTGTAGTAGTGTCAGTCTCGCTCGCTCCCCCCTCTAGTAGTGTCAGTCTTGCTCGCTCCCCCGTCTAGTAGTGTCAGTCTCTCTCTCTCTCTCCCTGTAGTGTCAGTCTCTCTCTCCCCCTCCCCCCCGGTCGTAGTGTCAGTATCTCTCTTTCCCCCCCTCTAGTAGTGTCAGTCTCTCTCTCTCCCTGTAGTGTCAGTCTCTCTCTCTCTCTCTCTCTCTCTCCCTCCCTCCATGTCGTAGTGTCAGTCTCTCTCTCATCCCTCTCCCCCGTCTTGGTGTCAGTCTCTCTCTCTCCCCCTGTAGTAGTGTAAGCCACTCCCTCTCCCCCTGTAGTGTCAGTCTCTCTCCCCATGTTGTAGTGTCAGTCTCTCTCTCTCTCTCCCTATAGTAGTGTCAGTCTCTCTCTCTCTCTCTCCCCTACTCTCCCCATGTCGTAGTGTCAGTCTCTCTCTCTCCCATGTCGTAGTGTCAGTCTCACCCTCTCCCCATGTCGTAGTGTCAGTCTCTCTCTCTCTCTCTCCCCGTCGTAGTGTCAGTCTCTCCCTCTCCCTCTCCCCATGTCGTAGTGTCAGTCTCCCTCTCCCCCTGTCGTAGTGTCAGTCTCTCTCTCCCCCTGTCGTAGTGTCAGTCTCTCTCTCCCCCTGTCGTAGTGTCAGTCTCCCTCTCCCCCTGTCGTAGTGTCAGTCTCTCTCTCCCCCTGTCGTAGTGTCAGTCTCTCTCTCCCTCTCCATGTCGTAGTGTCAGTCTCTCTCTCCCTCTCCATGTCGTAGTGTCAGTCTCTCTCTCCCTCTCCCCCGTCTTGGTGTCAGTCTCTCTCTCTCCCCCTGTAGTAGTGTAAGCCACTCCCTCTCCCCCTGTAGTGTCAGTCTCTCTCCCCATGTCGTAGTGTCAGTCTCTCTCTCTCTCCCCTACTCTCCCCGTGTAGTAGTGTCAGTCTCTCTCAATCCCTCTCCCCATGTCGTAGTGTCAGTCTCTCCCTCTCCCTATGTCGTAGTGTCAGTCTCTCCCTCTCCCTGTAGTAGTGTCAGTCTCTCTCTCCCCGTCATAGTGTCAGTCTCTCTCTCCCCGTCATAGTGTCAGTCTCTCTCTCCCCGTCATAGTGTCAGTCTCTCTCTCCCCGTCATAGTGTCAGTCTCTCTCTCCCCGTCATAGTGTCAGTCTCTCTCTCCCCGTCATAGTGTCAGTCTCTCTCTCCCCGTCATAGTGTCAGTCTCTCTCTCCCCGTCATAGTGTCAGTCTCTCTCTCCCCGTCATAGTGTCAGTCTCTCTCTCCCCGTCATAGTGTCAGTCTCTCTCTCCCCGTCATAGTGTCAGTCTCTCTCTCCCCGTCATAGTGTCAGTCTCTCTCTCCCCGTCATAGTGTCAGTCTCTCTCTCCCCGTCATAGTGTCAGTCTCTCTCTCCCCGTCATAGTGTCAGTCTCTCTCTCCCCGTCATAGTGTCAGTCTCTCTCTCCCCGTCATAGTGTCAGTCTCTCTCTCCCCGTCATAGTGTCAGTCTCTCTCTCCCCGTCATAGTGTCAGTCTCTCTCTCCCCGTCATAGTGTCAGTCTCTCTCTCCCCGTCATAGTGTCAGTCTCTCTCTCCCCGTCATAGTGTCAGTCTCTCTCTCCCCGTCATAGTGTCAGTCTCTCTCTCCCCGTCATAGTGTCAGTCTCTCTCTCCCCGTCATAGTGTCAGTCTCTCCCTCTCCCTCTCCCCATGTCGTAGTGTCAGTCTCTCCCTCTCCCTCTCCCCATGTCGTAGTGTCAGTCTCTCACTCTCCCTGTAGTAGTGTCAGTCTCTCTCTCCCCATGTCGTAGTGTCAGTCTCTCTCTCCCCATGTCGTAGTGTCAGTCTCTCTCTCCCCATGTCGTAGTGTCAGTCTCTCTCTCCCCATGTCGTAGTGTCAGTCTCTCTCTCCCCATGTCGTAGTGTCAGTCTCTCTCTCCCCATGTCGTAGTGTCAGTCTCTCTCTCCCCATGTCGTAGTGTCAGTCTCTCTCTCCCCATGTCGTAGTGTCAGTCTCTCTCTCCCCATGTCGTAGTGTCAGTCTCTCTCTCGCTGCAAATGTGTTGCTGGTCAAAGCACAGCAGGTTAGGCAGCATCTCAGGAATAGAGAATTCGACGTTTCGAGCATAAGCCCTTCATCAGGAATAAGAGAGAGAGAGCCAAGCAGGCTGAGATAAAAGGTAGGGAGGAGGGACTAGGGGGAGGGGCGATGGAGGTGGGATAGGTGGAAGGAGGTCAAGGTGAGGGTGATAGGCCGGAGTGGGGTGGGGGCGGAGAGGTCAGGAAGAGGATTGCAGGTTAGGAGGGCGGTGCTGAGTTGAGGGAACCGACTGAGACAAGGTGGGGGGAGGGGAAATGAGGAAGCTGGAGAAATCTGAATTCATACCTTGTGGTTGGAGGGTTTCTGTGCAGAGGAGCCTTCGTGACTCCCTCGTCAGATCCACACCCCCCACCAACCCAACCTCCACCCCCGGCACCTTCCCCTGCAACCGCAGGAAATGTAAAACTTGTGCCCACACCTCCCCCCTCACCTCCCTCCAAGGCCCCAAGGGATCCTTCCATATCCGCCACAAATTCACCTGTACCTCCACACACATCATCTATTGCATCCGCTGCACCCGATGTGGCCTCCTCTATATTGGTGAGACAGGCCGCTTACTTGCGGAACGCTTCAGAGAACACCTCTGGGCCGCCCGAACCAACCAACCCAATCACCCCGTGGCTCAACACTTTAACTCCCCTCCCACTCCACCGAGGACATGCAGGTCCTTGGACTCCTCCACCGGCAGAACACAACTACACGACGGCTGGAGGAGGAGCGCCTCATCTTCCGCCTGGGAACCCTCCAACCACAAGGTATGAATTCAGATTTCTCCAGCTTCCTCATTTCCCCTCCCCCCACCTTGTCTCAGTCGGTTCCCTCAACTCAGCACCGCCCTCCTAACCTGCAATCCTCTTCCTGACCTCTCCGCCCCCACCCCACTCCGGCCTATCACCCTCACCTTGACCTCCTTCCACCTATCCCACCTCCATCGCCCCTCCCCCTAGTCCCTCCTCCCTACCTTTTATCTCAGCCTGCTTGGCTCTCTCTCTCTTATTCCTGATGAAGGGCTTATGCTCGAAACGTCGAATTCCCTATTCCTGAGATGCTGCCTGACCTGCTGTGCTTTGACCAGCAACACATTTGCAGCTGTGATCTCCAGCATCTGCAGACCTCATTTTTTACACTCAGTCTCTCTCTCCCCCTGTCGTAGTGTCGGTCTCCCTCTCCCCATGTCGTAGTGTCGGTCTCTCTCTCCCCATGGCGTAGTGTCAGTCTCTCTCTCTCTCCCCATGGCGTAGTGTCAGTCTCTCTCTCTCTCCCCATGTCGTAGTGTCAGTCTCTCTCTCATCCCTCTCCCCCTGTCGTAGTGTCAGTCTCTCTCTCATCCCTCTCCCCCTGTCGTAGTGTCAGTCTCTCTCTCATCCCTCTCCCCCTGTCGTAGTGTCAGTCTCTCTCTCATCCCTCTCCCCCTGTCGTAGTGTCAGTCTCTCTCTCATCCCTCTCCCCCTGTCGTAGTGTCAGTCTCTCTCTCATCCCTCTCCCCCTGTCGTAGTGTCAGTCTCTCCCTCTCCCCCTGTCGTAGTGTCAGTCTCTCCCTCTCCCCCTGTCGTAGTGTCAGTCTCTCCCTCTCCCCCTGTCGTAGTGTCAGTCTCTCCCTCTCCCCCTGTCGTAGTGTCAGTCTCTCTCTCTCTCCCCCTGTCGTAGTGTCAGTCTCTCTCTCTCTCCCCCTGTAGTAGCGTCAGTCTCTCTCTCTCTCCCCCTGTAGTAGCGTCAGTCGCTCTCTCCCTCTCCCCCTGTCGTAGTGTCAGTCGCTCTCTCTCTCCCCCTGTAGTAGCGTCAGTCGCTCTCTCCCTCTCCCCATGTCGTAGCGTCAGTCAGTCTCTCCCCCTCCCCCTGTCGTAGTGTGTGTCAGTCTCTCGCCCTCCCCCTGTCGTAGTGTCAGTCTCTCGCCCTCCCCCTGTCGTAGTGTCAGTCTCTCGCCCTCCCCCTGTCGTAGTGTCAGTCTCTCGCCCTCCCCCTGTCGTAGTGTCAGTCTCTCGCCCTCCCCCTGTCGTAGTGTCAGTCTCTCCCCCTCCCCATGTCGTAGTGTCAGTCTCTCTCTCCCCCTGTAGTAGTGTCAGTCTCTCCCTCCCTCTCCCCATGTCGTAATGTCAGTCTGTCTCTCTCACTCTCCCCCGTCTTGGTGTCAGTCTCTCTCTCTCCCCCTGTAGTAGTGTAAGCCACTCCCTCTCCCCCTGTAGTGTCAGTCTCTCTCTCTCTCCCTCTCC
The DNA here is from genome assembly GCF_020745735.1 of Hemiscyllium ocellatum. Taxonomy (NCBI): domain Eukaryota; kingdom Metazoa; phylum Chordata; class Chondrichthyes; order Orectolobiformes; family Hemiscylliidae; genus Hemiscyllium; species Hemiscyllium ocellatum. The sequence goes on from NW_026867524.1 coordinate 246,402, forward strand.
CCATGTCGTAGTGTCAGTCTCTCCCTCTCCCTCTCCCCATGTCGTAGTGTCAGTCTCTCCCTCTCCCCATGTCGTAGTGTCAGTCTCTCTCTCTCTCTCTCTCTCCCCCTCCCTCTCCCCATGTCGTAGTGTCAGTCTCCCTCCCCCCATGTCATAGTGTCAGTCTCTCTCTCCCCATGCCGTAGTGCCAGTCTCTCTCTCTCCCCCCCTGTAGCAGTGTCAGTCTCTCTCTCTCTCTCTCTCTCTCTCCCCCTGTAGCAGTGTCGGTCTCTCTCTCTTTCCCCCCGTAGCAGTGTCGGTCTCTCTCTCTCTCCCTCTCCCTCTCCCCATGTCGTAGTGTCAGTCTCTCTCTCTCTCTCTCTCTCCCTCGCCCCCTGTAGTGGTGGCAGTCTCCCTCTCCCCCTGTAGTAGTGTCAGTCTCCCCCTCCCCCTGTAGTAGTGTCAGTCTCTCTCTCTCCCCCTGTAGTAGTGTCAGTCTCTCTCTCTCCCCCTGTAGTAGTGTCAGTCTCTCTCTCTCCCCTGTAGTAGTGTCAGTCTCTCTCTCTCCCCCTGTAGTAGTGTCAGTCTCTCTCTCTCCCCCTGTAGTAGTGTCAGTCTCTCTCTCTCCCCTGTCGTAGTGTCAGTCTCTCTCTCTCCCCCTGTAGTCGTGTCAGTCTCTCTCTCCCCCTGTAGTCGTGTCAGTCTCTCTCTCTCCCCCTGTAGTCGTGTCAGTCTCTCTCTCTCCCCCTGTAGTCGTGTCAGTCTCTCTCTCTCCCCCTGTAGTCGTGTCAGTCTCTCTCTCTCCCCCTGTAGTCGTGTCAGTCTCCCTCTCTCCCCCTGTAGTCGTGTCAGTCTCCCTTTCCCCCTGTAGTCGTGTCAGTCTCTCTCTCTCCCCCTGTAGTCGTGTCAGTCTCTCTCTCTCCCCCTGCAGTAGGGTCAGTCTCTCTCTCTCCCCCTGCAGTAGGGTCAGTCTGCCTCTCTCCCTCTCCCTGTAGTATTGTCAGTCTCTCCCTCTCCCCCTGTAGTAGTGTCAGTCTCTCCCTCTCCCACTGTCGTAGTGTCAGTCTCTCACTCTCACCCCCCTGTAGTAGTGTCAGTCTCCCACTCCCCTTGTA